>NC_046383.1:20671735-20857119 GCF_011125445.2 Fundulus heteroclitus | reverse complement strand
AGTCATTGGGATCAGTAAAAATTTAGATTTTTTGTGGGCTAGTTGGGGCACTTCTTGTTTTGGACATAAAATATCCATCCATCCATCCATCCATCCATCCATCCGTTTTCCAACATGCTTATCCCTGCTGGGGTCGCGAGTGGTGCTGGTGCCTATCTCCAGCTGTCAATTGGTGAGAGTGGGGGAACACCCTGGACAGGTCGCCAGTCTGTCGCAGGGCAACACAGAGACAAACAGGTCAAAAACCATTCTCGTTGAATGGAAACCTGCCTGCTGCAGTCAGGGCAAGAGAAGATCAACCATTATAAATATGCTAATATATAATTGGACCGATCCTGTCCTCCATTGCCTCTGCAGCATCAGGTTCAGGTTTCACAGAGTCAGCGCCTTGAGCCAGCAGCTCAAACTGAAATGCTCAGCCCCGCTGGCTCGACAAGCCTCCCTCACCGCCGGTAACGAGGGGGGGTGATAATCCTCCACCTCAAAAGACCGAACTGTGGCATAACTACTAGAATCACTCTGCTCTCTCCACGATTCAATATGGCAAATCAAGCTAGCTGCTGCTTCCCCCCCATCCTGAACACAGCCCCCTCCCCTACCGTTCCCGCATATTCCCGCCCACTTTGATGGAATCTTTCGTCCCTCAAATTTGCCTGGGGTGGAAATATGCTTTTACATGTGGGTGAGTGGGCTGCAGTGGGTAGCGCTGTTGCCCTGCAGCAAGAAGGTCTTGGGTTTGAATCCTACCCTTGGCCTGAGTCTTTCTGCATGGAGTTTGCATGTTCTCCATGTGCATGTGTGGGTTCTCTCCCCGGGTACTCCGGCTTCCTCCCACAGTCCAAAAACATGACTGTAAGGCTGATTGGCCCTCTCTAAAATTCTCCTTAGGTGTGAGTGTGTGCGAGAATGGTTGTTTGTCCTGTTTGTGTCTGTGTTGCCCTGGCGATCTGTCCAGGGTGTACCCCGCCTCTCGCCCATTGACAGCTGGAGATAGGCACCAGCAACCCTCGTGACCCCAATAGGGATAGACGTGTTAAAAAATGGTGAGTTACACTTTAAGTAGCATTGTTGTTTTTGGACTTTCAACTTGAACACGAAAACATTTTGAAATAAAATAGTTTAAGATTTTGAAGTTTGCTATTTACGATGAGTATTTGGAATTAGAAATAGGCAAATGCTAAGTTATTAGGTTCCTCATATGCATTATGGATGAGAAGAGTCATCACCTGTTAGGGGGTCTTCAGGGCTCATAAATACATCAGCCATGATTCTAAAACTAAAGTGACACTGATTATAGACACAGTTAGCCCGGAAGCAGCACATCAGCATCTATTTCCAGCAGCGTACGGCAATAACACTGTTGTATCCTTAGGATTGTGCGTGTGCTTCCCCTGCTCTGATTATAGGGTGTGAGTGGAAATCATACAACCAATTAGGAGGAGGTTAAAGAGAAGCGGATTCCTAGGACATACCAGAAAGTTCTTACCTTAGCTTTTAGCTGTAATGATTCTTAGCTCATTGTCTTCTAAGGAGCCACTTTCATGTCCTGAAACTCAATGGTGGTACGATCCTGGAAATCTGGTGTGAAGTCTCCAACGGCGTCTCTGATCCCGCCTTCCAGGAACTGCCTTCTGAGTCACACCACGGTCCTTACATTCTCTCACTTGCTTGTCCAGCGCTCCATCGCCACATTGTTTCCACCTGGAAGTAAAGAGACACAGCATCCACATCCCTCAACTTCTACGGATACACCCCCCCTCTCCCTGGATCATCGTCATCTGCATCAGCAAGTAAGCCTGAACAGAGAAACTCACCATTACCCTCCTGTTATCCAGTAGTTGCAAATAATTTCTTGCCTCTCCTCCAGAGCGCCATCTTGGAACCAGTCACCGAGCCTGGGAAAAAAACAATCCACTCATAGCTGTCCCTCAATAAATCATTTCAAACCTCACATGTTGTGTGTTGCCTGCACCAGAGTTTCATTAGCAACTGCCATTAGAAACATCCAGCAGCAAATTCTAAACACCGCTAAGCGCCTACACTCCATAGGCTATCCAGGTCATTTGTGATGTTTCTCCTGGTTTAGCAAGTCCAAGCGAAAACCTGTTCTAGTTCCCTTACAGTTTACAACTGTAAGAGGATTGCAGCCTCATACTCTAAGATGATTTACCCTGGATAAACTGGATGAAGGCCACAAAGCCAAATTTTGTTTCATTTTGCCCTATAATTCATGTTTTTATTATTATTTTAAATATGAAAAAGGAAATTTATGCTTACCCATTTGGACCAGAAAAACGACAAATGGCTCATATTCAAAAATCAAATAAAACTACTTGATTCTCTCTTCCTTACTTGCTTTTTGATCAAAAAGTCAAATTACCAAAACAGAGGAGGAATAATAGGTCTGTGAAAGAAGACACCAATTAGAATTGCCATTGAATGTTAACGGTCTACTTAAACTGTTATAGCTAACAGAAAACATCATTAGATTACGTTTGTAGTCCAACGTATCTTGACTAGGGCTGCAACTAACGATTATTTTAATAATCAATCGACGGCACAAGGCATTACAGCACCCTCCTTTAGCTCCTCTGAAAACAAAAGCGCACGCCTCCGGTTTATGTGTGATGAGATATAGCAAGCCGTTTCATAATTCAAGATATCAGTAACGTAATTTTTGACTAGATAGTCTTAAAAGGAATTTTGACTAGTCAAAATTACAATTCAAGATATCTTAAATTTAGTTTTTACTAGTCAAAACTGCATTTCGCCTATCCAAAAAATTAATTTAAGATATCTTGAATTATGGTAGCATTTGAGATATCTTTAATTAGAATTGACTAGTCAAAACTAAATTTAAGATATCTTGAATTGTAATTTTGACTAGTCATACTTTAATTGTAGCTATCTGAAATAACTTTATCCTGTAAAGTTATTTTATTATCCTGCCAAGTAACTTTATTTTCCTGCCAAGTTACTGCAATTCACTGAAATTCTTAAGCTGTATGCAAACAAAATTTCGTTCTGTACGCACTCTGTACAAAATGACAATAAAGTTTGTCTAAGTCTCTGAAATGGGTAGTTCAGATAGTCAGTAATTCATTCGGGATATCTTGAATTGACGTCTCCATACAACTTAATGATAAATCTGATGTCATTTCGACTAGTCAGAATGTAATTACAGATATCTCGAATAAGCTTAGGTATTTTGACTAGTCAAAATTCAATTAGAGATATCTTAAATCGCTAAAACGTCTAGTCATAAAACAATTTGAGATATCACGAATATAAGGGCCGGACAACCGAATGTATGTTAAAACGGCTTGCCATATAAATTATTATTCTCTCTAGTCAGACTGTAAATAAAGATATCTTAAATTACCATTCCGGATAGTCAAAATGTAGTTTTGTCTAGTAAAAATGCATTTTAAGATATCTTGAATGTAATTACGGGTAGTCAGACGAAACCGAATTTATGTTACAACGGCTTGCCATACATCCTGAGCATTTCCCTTGCAGGAGCTAAAACGGCGCTTCTCCAAGCAAGCTATAGTTCATACTGTGGTTCATACTAGTGGAAGACCAGTCAGGGTATGTTCTTTCTGAATGGTAAACGACGGGTAGCCACCACTGAGCTATATAATACACTGGAGTGCTGATTTTGCCGAAAAACTGAAGTCACTGGCCGCCATCTTGCTCCTCCCTACTCTCACAGAATCTCACAGGATTTGGTTGCAACAACAAGCAGTTTTCTGGCTGTGTGAAAACGTTTCACAGGTAATTCTACAGTCAGTGGATGTACTAACACTATCAACTACTAGGAAATTAGGTGCTGAAATATTTTACATGTTATTCATATTAAATATATATATATATATATGTATATATAAGTATGTGTATATGTATATATGTATATATATGTATACACATATGTAAATATATGTTTTTGTATATTGTTATTTATATATTTATAAATGTTAAACATATATATTTAAATGAATAAAATGCAAAATATTTCAGCACATGACTTTCTCAGTACTTGATATTTTTAGAACATAACATAAAACTATATGGCGTTTGTCATTTTAAAATTCTTAAGCCCCCCCTGAACATGAGAAAATCCTCGTTATTCGATGCTGTAGCGCACATATTCCCTAGTTACTGAGGGGAAATAGGGAGTACCAATATGGCGGCTGGTGGCTTCAAAGCGACTCGTTCTAACAGACGGTGATTAGCACTCCAGTGTATAATATAGCTCAGTGGTAGCCACCAATAATTTCCATAATTAATCGAACTTGGTACAAAGACTCACTGTTACCTGCATTGAGCTATATTGTATAGCTCAGTGGTGGCCTGCGATAGCAGCTACGCTACGACAGCATTGGCTGTCGTAGCGTTAATAACGCCAGTCAAAACAGTTCTGAAAGCTGCTACCTGTCTCGCTCACAGCTGCTACGCTTATATCAGCAAACACCAGGAGATATTAGCGTTAAAACACAGAAAGGCGGCACCTTAAACTTTTACTTTTCTCTGCCCGGTCGCTCTGTCCCCGTGCGAATAAGGTCCCGCCCGCTATAACCTCATAGGTCAATTTGCTGCAATGTTCTTTGCTCTGATTGGCTAACATCAAAAGCTTAACGTTTAGGCCGAGTACAGGAATATAAATACACATTCTGTCATTGACAGACTGTCAAACACCATAGCTCCATAAAAAAAATATCAAAACAGAAACAAAGTATGACTTTTCTTGTTGAGTGTCTTTTTAAAATAAATTTTCTTAAAGAGTTGCATTATCTTCAGTCAATGCTAAATTTATATAATCCGCCAAGTGACCTCTTGTATATTTTTGCTCTATCCACGACTAAGCATCCACCCTTAATATTCGATTATTTAAACTATAAATCAAATATAAAGGTAATGGGATATAATGAAAACTGTAACTAAATCGATTAATAACAATTTTATACCCTTTAAAATCCCTCGCCCTAGGATAGAAATGACAAAATAAAACCATGCTCACCCTTAAAAGCATAACCTCTCAAACTTAAAGAAAAAAGCAGGTTATACAGAAACCATTCAGCCTCGATGGCTATCGTTTCCAACTCTCCTCGTCAGTCGTCATTTCATCAGACGACGGAGCAGACGTTGCAATGAAATCACATGACCAAAGGAGAGCGATTTGATTCGCTGAATCTTGCGCGATCGCAGGGGTCAGCAGAAGGTCAGCCCTTGTAGGAGAATTTTTCAACGAAAATACAAATGCATTAAAATTGCATAAAAAAATAAAATAGTATGCTTCATCTCCCCAATCTAGAAGGATGATTTAAGACAGTTTGGGCGTCTATTGGCCACATGACCTGAAAACTATTGAAGAAATATGGTGAATTTTGATAATAAAATCATTACAAATGCAAATGTATCTAATGGATGTGCTTTCAAAGTTTATCTTTACCCATTGGCAAAGAGTGCCTGACTTATTACACACCCCTGTGCTATTCCAGCTAAGTAGCTATGAGCAGAGATGGGTACTGTTTGAGGGACAAATGCCTTTATATTGTGGGGTTTAAATAGGGAGCAGTTGCCATACCCACTGTCTTATATAATATTATTATATTATGTTACCAGCCACTTATATCCATTTATGAAAAAAAATGTGATCCCTCCAGCAATTGAACACCCATCTGGTGGTCTAGTAGTTAGAGAACATAAGAGAAAGGGACTAAATATAAAAGGTCAGTGTAGTGTTGCACAACAATGAGGGGGACTAATTTAAGTGACGGACCAAACTCAACCTTCTATCCTTCTTGAATTGCCAGTTGACAAAAAGAATGAACAGCTTAATATGTACTTGTAATAAAACCTTAGATACATGGGAAATCTAATTAAGTGGTGTGTAAAATTTTCACCACAAGTCAGTGACTGAGATCTTTTAGAGTGTAGGGGGTCCTCGCCCTTTTTGACTTAGTGGTGACATCAGACATCTTCTATGTTGTGGTTTGCTGGAGCAGCAGCTTATCTACAGCTGGGAGATAAGCTCATCAGGAAGGCCATCTCTGTTAAAGGATGCCCCCCTCAACCCAGTGCAGGTGGTGGAAGACAGCAGGACTAGAGCAGGGATAACATCACTGTTGGACAATGTCTCCCACCTCATGTATGAATTTGTTGAAGAGCTAGAGAGCTCCTTCAGAGACAGACTGCTGTCTTAAATTTACAAAGGAGCGTTATCGCACATTGTTAGACTTTATGAAGTCTAATAACAATTACTGCTCCCAACAAACTCAATAGAAGTTTACATCTCTGATGTTTGTGCACAAGTTTTTCATTGTTGTAAATTGTCTGTTGGTGTTTTTATCCATAAATATACATAAATGTTTTTCAAAAAATAAATAAAATCACCCTACTTGGTTGCACATCTACATTTTTTTGTATATGCTGTTTTTGATAGCTAATAAATATACATTATTTTACTGATATTGTACATTTGGCACTTATTGTGCAATATTTAATTATTTGTTTTTGTTTTTATACTGGTGTATGTATCTGCATGTTTCCATTTACCTTTCAGTTTGCTGGTAGTACACATGAATTTCACCGCTGTTGGACAATAACAGATGTTTATATTCTTATTTATAAACAGATTCAACTGTTCAACTTAAGGCAGGTGATACTGTCAACAATGTTAGGAAATTGAAACAATACTGAATGTTAATGACTTTTGGGGTATAAAAAATCCTACTGTGAATATCTATCTATACTCATTCCTTTAAACTAAGTTGCTAAATCCTACATTAAATTAAGTAATTCTTGTAATTTTGTGTTTCTTTCAAATTTTATCTTACTTTTACATTGTCTGATTATTGCCTGATTTTGAGTTGAATTATTATTATTATTATTATTATTTTAGAAACAAAGCACTATTTGTGACTTCTCAGCTCAAGTCAAAGTCAAATATTCAATTTGGAAGTTTATTACCAAACGATAAGATATGAAAACCCTCTTAATGGCTTTTTGGACCGGTTAATTGTGTTTGAAGCCGACGTGCATTGATTTTCTTACCAGGAGATGGCGCCTTTACTCCTGGCTCCTTAGTTGCTGCTGCAGATACAGCAAGTGCTAAAAACGGCAACATAGAGAAGAGACTGGGTTAAATGCCTTACAGAAAGCCCTGGTGTTATCAAGCCCAGATTTGCTGTCCTCATGTGCCTGTTACACTCAGCAGACCAAAAGATTTACACGCTGAAATCTCTGAATCTGCCCTTAAACAACTGTTACAGCCCCAGTTCCAATGAAGTTGGGACGTTGTGTAAAATGTAATTAAAAATATAATAGTTTATCCATAAAGTGCTTTGAAACATCCACATCTGAAAGAAAACTGCACATGTAAAAGCTTTTGAAAATGTTTAAACTAAAACAAGGAGAGTAACAATAAGAACAAATAGTTAAAGGCAACAATAAAACAATAAACAGAACAAAAATAAAATGTCTCAGGCTGTGGCAAAAGCCAAGGAGTACATTTTTAGAAGAGTTTCAAAAGTGGACAGTAAAGGAGCTCATCTGATTTCTTATAGGAGATTATTCCATAATCTGAGTGCAGCAATAAAAGGTCTGTCCCCTCTGAGCTTCCATTTAGACCTCGGCGCCTCAGGAGCAGCTGATCAGCTGACCCAAGGCATTGAGCAGAATATGGGTGATGCAGCTCAGAGAGGTAAGACGGGGCTAGACCAGGTAAACCTTTGAAAACAAATAAGAGAATCTCAAAAAGAACTATATAGTGGACAGGCAGCCAGTGGAGGGAAGCCATGTTGGGTGTGATGTTGAAAGTCAGAGGCTTGGCAGCAGCATTCTGGACTGACTGCAGACGTTTCAGAGAGAACTAGTCGACTCCAAGATAAAAAGCTTTGCAGTAGTCAAACTGGATGTAATGGGGGGAGGAAGTGTTTAAAGGTTAATAACAAGCATTTGTTTTGAAATAATCGGCTTTACCTTTGCCAGCTGGATAAGATGATAAAAACTGGACTTGTCACTGCTTCAACCTGGCGATCTAATTTAAAATCACTGTCCATTTTAAAATTCAAATTAGAAACTGCTTTAAATATGACACCAAGGAGCCCAAATCAACAGGGGGATGTTCACAAACCACTAGGACCAAACAGCATCACTTCTGTTTTGCTATAGTTAAAATGTAGGAATCTTAAGGCCTGTCCTTTTCAACCCACAGTATATTTAATTGAATACACTCTAAAGACAATTTATTTAATGTTCAGATTGATTAACTTTTTTTTTTGCTAATATTCACTCATTTTGAATTTGATACCTGCAACACGTTCCAAAATATCTGTTACAGGGACAACAACCAGAAAAGTCGAGGAATGCTTTAAAAAAACCTACCTGAGTGTCATGATTTGGTGTAAAAGGAGCGTCCCTGAAAACCTCGGGTGAGGTTCAACAGTTTGTGAACAACTATGTGTGTAAATACTCCAACAGTTTAAGCACATTTCTTAATGAACAATTGTAAGAAATTTAGGGGTGTCATCATCTACAGTCAGTAATACCAACAGGTTTCGAAAATATGGACAAATAGATACACCTAAGCCGCAAGGCCAAAAACTAACATTGAATGTCCATGACCTTCGATCCCTCAGGTGACATTGCACTAAAAAGAAAGATGATGTAGCACAGCATGCTCCTGTCCTAGCTTTATTGGAATGTGCTGGATGGATTAAATTTAAAAAGAGTCAGCATTTGAGAAAAAATAAGTAAAATAGAAATAAGGTTTATCAGTTTAAACATTAAATGTCTTGTATTTGTAGTGTATTCAATTGAATATAGGTTGAAATGGTACACAAAATCATTGTGTTCTATTTTTATTTATGTTTTATACAACATCCCAACTTCATTGCAATCGGGGTTGTAGTATCTTGAGCTCACTGTAACAAACAGGGCATGCTGCAACAAGAAACGTTAAAATAAATTTGTTTTTGGCTTGTTTGATTATGCTTCAGGAGAAATGGAGAAATGACCATGAGAAGAAAATTTTTGCTGTAGTTTGTTTTCTTTAATGTTCAGGCAGAAGAGTATGAGCTTAATCTTACCATTACCCATGAGTTATTTGGCGGGATCTAAACTGGACATTCATGTTGTGGGTATTTGCATTTTTCCTAACTTGCTGAACCAAATCATAAAGTAAATACAAATATTGCTGCTGATAATAATAATTCAAAAGAGGCATAAAGTTTTTAATGCTACAAAAAAACAAATTAATAAAGAATAGTTAGAATAAACATAACTGCACCCCATAAACTAAAGTATCAGAGCCACATTTGCATCAGGAACTGAACTATAGCTATAGCGTCTCATTCATAACAGCCTTAATAACTGCCTCGCCATTCAGAGCACTGTCTTGAGTCAAATGTGTGCTTTTGCCACAAGCTAATATGATTGTGCACATTAATCTCACCATCTCCATTCAACTCTGTTGATTTTGCTTCTGTCCTGCAGGATGATGGTCCTGCTGACTCACTGCAGCTGGCAACATCACCAGCCAACTCCAGCCCTGAGACAAAAACCATCCACCATGCAGTTTTAGTGTGAAATGAAAAACTAGACCCAGACAACAGTGTATGGCAATTTTTGACATTATTTCATTACATTTGTCTTAAATTACTGCATAAGATCAAATCTCTGCAAATCTCTTAGTCAACCCCTTGTTGTTGACGTAAGGATGGACTCGTTTACCATATATGATGTTATCAGATATGTGCTGAATTAACCTGTCTTGGAATTTGCCAACATATAAAGCCCTTATGTAAAGAGGCTCAGTGCTTTGCAATTGAGTCTACTACTGCATGCAGAGAAATGCTGCTTAAAAGACCAAACACTCGAGGCTACTTTTTTTAAATGTTTGTTTCTCAACTTGTTTGTTTAATTCAAGTAAAAAATAAATAAATAAATAAAAGTCAGAGACACCAGGGCTCATTTTGTTAATGCTCACGGGTGTATGTAACACGTTGAATGTGTGGGTGTTATTTATGTATTTTAAGTGTTTTTTCTTGCATGGATTTGCTGCTCTTACAGGCAAAACATTAAAAAAAAAGAAAGAAAAATAGCAGTTTGTTTTTGCAATTGTACATTCCAACCACATTTATCTTTTGCATTTATCACATCCCTTAGGGAGCAGTGGGTAGCATTTTACAGCACCCAGGAAGCAATCTGGGGCCAAGGGTTTTGCACAGGGACCCATTGTGGCAGTCTGTGGGGATTGAATCAGGTGCCTGCAGCCTTCTCAGAACACACACACACACACACACACTGCTCTAAGCCACTAGACCACCACTCGTAGTAACACTCAAGCTATAGGAGTTTGAATATTTTGTCCTGTTTCATCATGAGATCAGCCATCAACCTAATTGGTGAAGTGCTTTCTCTGCCATTTGGCAAAGCCACGCCCTTGACCCCATTGGTACGCATCTCTAATTCAACATACCCATGTTTGGTATAGCTACATATGTTTAAATTCGGCTGTTACTATAGAAACAATTCCCCAAATAGCCGTAACCATGGAAACATTTTTTCCCTTTCCCTTACAGGGAGTAAAATGAAAATGCAGCATTTTTTTAAGCAGTTCTTTTAAGATGAACTCTTGAACCTCTTTCATCATGCTCTTCCATCTCTGAATGAAAGATGAAAGTCAAAACTGGAAAGGGGACTTATCTCACTTTATATATTTTTAGAGCAGGAGCAGTATTACTTGTCGGATGGAGCTTCAGTCAGAAGAAAAGCCTTACTCGTGATTGTTATCGTTCTTTTGTAGAAAGCAAATAGCAAATCAGTCGGGTGCCACAGTTTCAATTTACCTACAAGAAACTATGAAGCAGTATGATTTAGTAGATGACCAATTAAAAGTATTGATCATCAATCTTTCATTTCCCCCATACCTCCCAGACTGTCATGACTCATGTCTCTAATTTGATTTGCTCTTTCCTACAAACTTAGCTGCTGAGACCCCATAAATCTATTTAGCCACTCAATTAAATTATCGCACGTCTGGAAGCTTCGTTTGCTTATGGGACTGTTTGGACCATCTGCGACAAGGCTTGCAGAAAGGAAGGGCCGAGCTGCGCAGATTGTTGTGTGCGTCTTTCATCTCTGCATGGTGTGATCCTTTCCGACTGCTTGTTAGTCCACAAACAGAAGTGTGACATTAGCGTGTGCGGTACAAGAGTGCTTGTCAGCCTTGCATCCTTTAGCTAATCCATTTTTCCCCTCACAAGCCTGGACCAAAACAGAGAAAAAAAAGAATTTCTTCTTGAAGTATTTAGAATGTTTAAAATTGGCCTTCAATGCATCATATCTAAATTCAATAATAGCCTATTATTCCTATGAGCTGCTCTCATAGGTAGGTGTGCAAAAAACAGAGCCATAACACACAAACATTAGCCCAAATATACGCATCAGAAAGAAAATTTTATTTGTGATTTTTAAACCAAACACATTACCACTGTTTCCATTTAGGTAAAATAAAAAGCTTGAAAACTAAATGAAATAAATGAAATCCACTACTTTTCACTGTTACAGTTGATGAGAAGGTGTACAAAAAAGGTTTTACAACATATCTCCGCTAGTCCAATCAGGACAGCGCATGGCCACCATAGTTCACCACCATACATCGGGAAAGAATGACAGCATGAACACTCACTAAACACAGGAATACACTAACATATACCCTTTTTTTTGTTTGCTTTTAATTGTTTTTTCACTGGATTTTTTTTCTTTCATTTTTGTTTATTATAATGATAGTGAAAGGGAAGTGATAGCTCTTCATATAATCATACATATTTCAGTTACAATAATACAGAGTTAAATTGTCATGTCAAAGCCAGAGACAGAGTGATAGTTTTTTTTTCTTTCGCTTTTTTAAAACTTTTTTTCCTTGCTTTGCTTGTGTTCAAACGCAAAACCACTGTAGGAAAAAGAGAGAAAAATAAACTTGCAATCGAAAGGTATCACACTATATCATTTACAAATACCTAAAGAGGGTTAGTGGATGCCATAAAACATCTGTGGAGGGTGAACATTGTGGTACATAGATGCTTGGCAGCGACAGCAGTACATACAGATATTTCCTGTGCGAAGAATGAAGAAAAAATAATAATGATACAAAAGAATAAAATCAGAGCAATCTATCTATATATATATTTCTCTATATAGTGTTTGTTTCCGTAGAGCAGTACATGCAGCAGCCACTTAATGGAGTGACGTCATACTGATCCGCAAAACTTTTGGGACGTGGCAACAAGTTACAGGCAACGGGAGGGTAACCAACAGAAGCAGGTCTTGAGGCACGTGCGTGCCCCTTTTCAAAAACCGTCTGCGAGAAGAGTTGGTGGGATAAAGCTCAGGGAATAAATCCCCATGTGCCCAATATTTCTCAAGTTTCAGTAACTACTGTTCAGACAATCTGAAAAGTCTACGCTACATTTACAGCGTACATAGAAGCTAGTATGTGACCTAATGTTCCTAAACAATCAAGTTGGTGAATCCATTTTTTTTTTCTAAATCACTCCTCACTCTATCCCATTTCTTTACAGTCCCTGTAATCAGCCCTATCCCACCATGCCTCCTCTCATGATTATCTACAAACAGGAAATGAACCACATACTGTAGTATACACAAGTTAAAAGCACTGAACCATTTTGCACTTGAGAAGCATCTGACAAGGGTTCAGGGTGCAGAGCCCTGTTTGGTTCTCCCTGGGCCTCGTCCACATTACTCCATGCTGTTCTCAGCACACCACAATGTTCAGAGCAGGCCATCAGAGCAGGGGGTCGAGTGGGTGTCTGAGGATAAAGGTGAGGTGAGCATGTAAAGCATAAAGCAATTAAAGCTATGAAGAAGAGGAAGAAAAAAAAACTAAAACACCAGAACAGGAATTATTGAATCTCTTAAAAGAACAAAAAGAAGACATTTCACAAGTTTTACATGAGAGGCTGTCAGCAGGATGGGTAACGAGCAAATAAAAAGTGATTTCAATAAATTTTGGTTTTGTGGCGGCCGGGAACAAATACAAGCAGGAGATCATCTGTAAACTCAAGGTGTCAGGTAAGGATTGGTTGCTACCAAACATTCAAAGCAGAAAGCATTCAGCTGCTGCTGCAAAAAGGAGGAGAAGAAGAGGTGATATCAAAATTTCTCCAAATACTCTGTAAGGTATCTTCAGAGTCCACTATATAAAGCCACCTCAGCTGCACTCAACCCTCTGTGATGGTCCGGAGAACGTGAACCGTCTCCCCATCTTTTCTCCATCCTTCCAGGGGTCTCTTGACTCCTCAGTTGGGGCTCTTGCAGAAGATAAAGCTCATTGTTTCTCCTCAAAGCAAATATAGAGCAATTGCAAATGGTTCTGCTTCCATCCTGAGAGAGTTGATGTACATCTGCACCCTAAAGAAGTGACTGTGCAGGGCGAGGAACTTGCAGTGTCCAGTTTTAAGCCAGTCTTTTCTCTCATATTTTCCCTCACCCACCTCTTGCTAGGCCTCAGGTGCTTCCTGTGTCCATTGTCTCATGGGTAATAAGACGCTGTTTGCATGTTTGAATGCGTTAGTGTGTGCGCATGTGGCTTCATTGAGATTCCAGGGAACACTGTTGGTAATTACCAGTGAATTTGCAGCAGTGTCAGTTTAGCCTTTAGTTTCAGTGACTCTTGTTTGTGCTATTTACAAGTAGAGTGTGTCCAGCTCCAGACTGCATGCATCTGTGTCAATCTTCTTCATGTTTCCTTTTTTTTTTTCCTTGGCTGGCACAGCTTTAGGTTGTTCTTGTTCAACGTACTGGTCTCTTCGATTAGAGAAATCTTTACACATTGTCGTTGGGGAGGGGATAAGACAGAGGTGCCAACGTGCCCAGTGGGTTAAAAGAGAAAATAAAAACAACACAAGGGTAAGACTGGGGCTTCCACTTCCAAAAGGATAATAAAAGTAGACTCAGGGTGCGTAGGCACATTGGGGCATGGAGAGAAAAAAAACCCAACAATCGTTTTCTTTTGCTGTGTCATTAATCGTATAAAAGGCAAGATAAATAATTTACATCAGTATGTAACTGAAGGTAAACTATATCTTGGTAAGGCCAAAATCATGAGACAAAAAGCTTTGAAACTTTATCAGCATTAATGGATAACAGAATAAAATTTTCTCATTTTGCCCAGTGAACTTTGGTTGGTACCTCTGTTTTAACAACCCCCTTTTCTCCGTAGCCATTTTATGCATTTTCTGCTCTCTGCTTTACTCATCGCCGTCATCCTTCCCTTTATCCTTCTTGTCTTTCTTCTCCTTTTCCTTCTTCTTCTTCTTCTTCTTCTTGGCCTCCTCTTTCTTTCCGAAGGTGATGAAGTCGCTCTTGTCGTCCTCCCCTCCCTGGTTCTGTCTGATGGAAATTATGGCCGGGGAGCCAGGAATGATAAACGCTTCTGGAGGAACCTCTCCAGGCTTCAGGTGCTGTGGGGGAGCTCCGGGACCACCCGGGCCGTAGCGAAAGTGCCAGCTGTTGCTGTCAACGCCGGCACCCATAGGTGGCGAAACCTCTCCTCCTTCACCATCTGAGAAAAACACAGAAAGATTGAGGATGAATTTCAAATCTCTCATGCAATCATAGACTTGGTGTACAGAAATTCAGAATTTTTATATTATTGAAAGAGATGTTTGTTTGCAAGTCCCTCTGTTTATGTATTTTACAAATTAAGTGAAGCCTCTTGTTACTTTAAATAAGTAACAAGCGTCTCATACCACTACATTTTTTATTTCTTCCTCTAACTGAACATTAGATAAATCTCACTGCTTTACTACATGTGCTTGTAAGAGACAATCTCAGTGGGTCATCATTTAATCAGCAGCTACAAATGAAATGGAAGTCATAGCAGGAAAAGGCGTGGCATATTCATAAAATCAAAGTCAACCCAATCTACTTCTAATTGGGTTGACTTATTAACTGATTATTCACAGTCCGCAATCGTTATCGCGAACAAACAACACATTCTGTTTGAGGAGGGAAAAGATCAAATTTCCAGAAACAGGAGAAAGATTCACTTGAGCCCAGAGCTACTGTTTCGATGAAAGGTTTACACATACCTATCTTAGGCATGAATGTCATAAACATTCTTTTTCCAAGATGGGAAGATAATAGAACATAAAACTTTAACCACAAAAACGTTCTCAAGAAGATATTTGGCTTTTCTGTGGGGACAGCTGCAAATTTTAGTCATGCTTGAAGGTATGAGTTTAAAAACAGGTACTTCTATTTTGTAAGAACCTTCTCAGTCCATGGTAGAGTGAAAATGGCTTCACTGTGAATGGTGAAATTAGCATTCCAGGATATTTAAACCCTAGTGGCTGGACACTTATTCCTGTATACCAATTTCTTTTTTTTTTTTTTTTTTCTGAGGGTGAGAGCTTTTGTCGGGTGGTTAGAATTTGCACACAATAGTGTTTCAGTAGCACTATGCTTCCAAGCACACATCTGAACTGTGAATGGATAAATCTAGATAAAATTGACCTTCTGGGGGCGAAACATAGTGTAGTGGCAGAGCAGTTACCACATAAGAAGAGGATATTAGTCCTTAATACGGCACTCCATGGTTCAGTTCCTTACATAGGTCTTTTGCTGCATGTCTTCCCCCATTTTTTTGTATGAATACAGAGAGTAAAGACCACAATATCATCAAAATAATATTCATCTTATTGTATGCTGCATAATCATTCCATCCTTGAAAAATTTCGATTCAAATGCCTGAATAAAACCCTAAATAAACATGACTGGTATGCCCACCACAAGCGAATGTAAACTTCTAACCCAGGCAGACAAAATGTAACAACCATGGCGCCATTTCTTGAAATATATTTATATTAGATCTATTAGATGGTGTTGAAAAATAAAACTTGAGGTAATTTAGTGAGATTATGTATCTTATTTTCCAAGAAGAGCATCATTGTAAAAACTATAAATACTGTAAATTTTGTTTTAGTTGTAATGATGTGCTACACGGATATGTCTTATCTGCTGAAGTATATACCAACAAAAGACTCAACAAAACAGTAAAATGTATGTATAAACAATCTGACTGAAAATAACTCAAGTGGACAAAGAGCTGTTGTATCATTATCAAGTCATTTGAAAGTTTTCAGTACTTCATCATGTTGTCTTTACACATACGGTTTGTTAAAAATGACATGCAGCCATTTTGCTTCCCTCTGCAAAGCAATGACCTACTTGCCACAGTTTCCTCACATACTCCCTTTGCTTCTCTGATTCCTTTCCTGAGCTGTTACCAAAGGGGAGATTAACTGAACGCGGCTCCATCCAACCCGAAGAAATCATGTCTGGTAAAGGACGACCGGCCTCCTGCACTACTCAGGGCAGAGAATACAAGCGTCAAAATGTTTTGGCCTGTATCCTTACCCACAGAGCATAATCTTACAAGCAGGGATTTAAAACATATTTTTTTCTGAACTTTACATTAACTTTGTGTATTGGTTTTAATATTTAAAAAAAATATAGAGTGCAAAGTGTAAATTGTTGGAATCTGCTCAAACTGATTTAATTTTAGGTCTAATGGCAATCACCTGCTGATTGCAACGTTGTGAGCAAGATCAACAGAAATAAGTGTAATTTAAACACTATATAGTCAGTTTTGCATTTAAACAGTTCCCCGTTTCACTTGTACCACTCTGCTATCTCTTCAAAATCGCTCATGGTTTTATCAACTGTGGAAATGTCTCTATGAGCAGCAGATAGCAAATTACTTTTCAAAGAAACTGAATCATTTAGACAGTGAGACAGAAACAGTCACATTCACGCTTATTTTACTATAGGAAAAGTCCTTATTTGACTCCCTTACTAGAAGTCTGAGACTGATTCTAGAAACGTAAAGCCTAAACAGATGAGGCCCAAAAGGAATAAATCAGAGCAACTAATACTAAAATACTGGCGAGGCGAAGCTCTGAAGCATCCATTTTGTTGGTTCTAAAATAATACCTGTCTAGCTCAAAGTGAGAACTTGATGAGACAGCGGTGCCTATGTGCAAACTCTCACTAATAAACTAAATTACACCCTAGAGAGTGATGAGTCATGCTGCAAGCAGACAGATGGAACAGAGTAAGGCAGGGCAGAGTAACACTGCATTGTTTTATTCTTATTCAAATAAATAACATCTGAAAAAACATTCTAAGGCATCTGCATTAAAATCTAATGCGAGTGAAATAGGGATGTGGGTATAACTAGGTGTTTCGGAATTTGTGTGCGTGATTTTACCAATAAATACTGACCATAGATTATAGATCATGTTCCATCCTTTACATTTTCCCCCCTTTTGTTTCCATCTCTCCTGATGATAATGAGATCCCCTTATCTATCAATTTTCCAAAGCAAAGCACCCTATTTTTCCTGGGACTGTGGTACCTTATTTTGCTCTCCACCCCTCCCCTTCAGTTTATCTCTTATTTCCCTGACCTTTTATCTAATCCAGCGTGAAAAGCATTGTAAGCCAACACCCCTCCCTCTGAGCAATTGATGCGACTCTTGATCATGCCAATCAGTGTTAGTGGTAACACTGATGTGATCGAGTATTAAAAGGCATGTCCATCAGCTATAACTACCAAGCACATAAAAGACACAGGCAGTTATGCATTTCATAGTTACTTCTCTCTCTGCATTTGCTGTCTGACCATTTTAACCCTGCTGCCTAAAGGGAGCCAAGGCAATCTATTGCATTACAGCTTGTGATGTTTTCTGCATGTTCCCCCTTGAATTTCATTTTTGAAGTCATCGGCCCAGCTTCTCCTTGTGTCAATGTCCCTTTACTCTCTTTGTGCCTCCAGTGGGTTTTCACAGCCACTCAAATCACCCAAGCTCCATTTTGCCACATCTACTTTATTCATCCGCTTGTCTTGCCCTACCATCAGCCGCTTGGACAGTTGCACAGAGGAGTGCAGCGCAGCGTTACATAACGTTCTGAAGAGGAGGAAGAGGGCCCAAGAAGAGCATAGATGCAGCTACAAAAAATGCGACATGGGGGGGAAAAGGGTCTCTGGGATGTGATTCCTCACAAATCAACCCTGCAGAGGGACCACACCTGTTTTGAGAGAGTATATTTTAGCCTGCTTTGGAGTGCATGACTATATTTTAAAAACAGTCTATTACACTGTTAACACATGTCATGTGTTACTTATATATATGCATTGTTGTTGCATCTTACTTCATACAACTTAGCACCTGCATAAATTACCATGTGTTCTTAAATCTGTAGAAGTGGACAAAAGATGCCGCTGATGGCAAAAATGGCGCCAGCCTGGTGCGAAGGCTTGCAAATGCATTTGCTTGTGTATAAAACCGTGCGTGTGTTTCTATTTCGGCTTCTTGTCAGTGTCATCACATCGCATTTTGTTCCCAAATAGCCCATAGCAGATGGTTGATGCAAGCTTAAAAAATATAGATGCTACTGTGAAATTCTGTGTCTAGAAAGCATGTATCTGCTTATGTACAGAATACCTCACCATTGTTGCAGTGACAAAAAAGAACCGTGTAAAGAGGAGGCTTTATTTTTTTGTGACTTTAAGGGGGAGGGAAACTGGCAAGAAATTTAAAGGCAATGGCAGCAGAGGATGGAGCAAAGCTAACAGCGAAAAGAAAATGACACAGCCAAAAATAGGAAGCAGATGGACTGAAGGGATTAAAAAAAATAGTGAAATATTCCAGATTGCTTTTATTCTCCTCTACCTCACCTTTCTGGATGAGTCAAAAAGGTTTCCAAATAACATGGGCTTTGGCTGACAGATTCTGCAGCCTTAAGTATCCACAATTCAGTTATAATATATCACTCCTCCCTTATATTTTACATGACATTTCTGAAGAGTTTAGGAAACTAAATTTAAGGCACTGTAATAAAGGAATAGTCCCAAAAACTAGATGTAAGTTCAAATGGTTAAGCCTCTCAAGGAGCACGATGCAGCAAGATTTTTATCTCAGTTTCTGCCTCTCATTAGTCTGGTTTCATCTATCACTTTGAAATCTGCCTATTGCAGTCGATGACTGTCAGCACCAGCAAAAAACGCCTTCCTCTACACTTGAGGTTATAGTGAATGTGTCACTAGGTGTGTGTAATTCTCTAGGATGATACAAAAAAAACCCTGTAAACCTGCATCCATATCTGCAATACACCACCGCCCCAGAGAAAGTAGGTCACTCTCCTGCTACTCACTCCTCTTTTCTCTTCCTCGATCAACAACTTTCACCTCCAATTTCTATTTTCTAAAGAGCACACTTTGAAATGAAGTTTAACTCTTGGTTTTCTTGTCCATTTCCTTATTTAAACGCATCACACTGTGGGTGACTGTGGGCATCACGCTGCCCACAGTCTTATCTTTCATGCAGTGCTCTTTTATTATTCAGCGTCGCATTGCCCTCCTTGAAAACCCTTTTTTTGTCCTGTACCATATGTTTGCACCCCATCCTATATACACCCACCTCTATTTCCTCTCACTCCTGCCAATATCAGGGGCCATGAATGGTTGCCACGGAAACCTCATCTTCGCGTGAAGCAGTAGGACATTGGTAGGAGTCATGGTGACAGTGCTTATGCTGATGGAGAATAATGCTAGAAGCTTTCTCTCACTCCCTATCGCCACTGTCTGGTCCTAACCACACTCCCCTAGCAACAGCCGCCTCACTCAGCCTCCTCTCTTTCTTTGCAGACTTTGTTTCAGTCAATCAGTGTGATTTGGTCACTGTTGCTCCTTCTGAAACAGTCCTTTACTTATCCAATTTTGCATAAAGTGCTCTTTATTTTAAATCTGTTTCCATGCAAGTCATCCATTCACCCACCCTTCATGTCTCTTTCAATCTCACCACAGATATTTTTCTTCTAAATATATATATTTTTAATTCAGTTCTACACAATAATTCACATGTTTAACAACATATTTGTGAACTGGAGGTACAGACAGGTTGATAAGTCATGGAGCGATGAACAGATAGAGAGGGTGACTTGAACAACAAGCCTAGTCCTGGTTTCACTAATGTGGCTCTGCTAATCTGGGCGTGGGCCGGGCACCATCTGCCACAGCAGGAGCTGCACACAAAGCCGGCAGACAAAACACTTGGACTCACAGGCGGTCAAGTAAAGGGACATGCATGTAAAGCACAAGGCTTTGAGTGCAGCTTCAAAATCAGAGGAGAGAAAACATGGGCGTTGTCAGCTGTCTGAAGCTCGCAGTGGAGAGACGGCACCCGAACAGCTCGGCACCCATCCTGAAACAATGCCTTCAAAGAAATTAGACCTTAAGGAACAGAGACTACCTGACAAACAACAGGACTTAGCTATAAATAGGACCGCCTATGACTCATATAGGTCTGGCAGGTCAAATTAAATAAATATCTCAATTTATTTTCCATTTCCCAGATATGATAAAGTGTAATCAAGCAGAATGTCAGAAAACGGCTCATTCTCTTGATCACCAGGAATTGTTTGTGTTCATATTTCTATCACTGTGAACCCAGAATACACCCTAACATTTACATTCAAGCTAACGCAGCCTTCAGCTCTTTCTATTCTTAACCTGGCCAACAATGAGATAAAGAGGGTATAGGCAGCCCTCAGGTTAAAATGGGGTTAGTGCGTGCGCAGCGTGTCGTCTCTCTAACTGCGACAGCCAGATGAGACCACCTTAAGTCCTCACAAGCTGATCTCATAGCCACTGATCTGCCCTAAGGACGTCACTGCTGTCTGCTTTGTCCTCTCCCTCCGTCTTGCTTGTCTGTTTTCGCTCTCCATTTTATCCCTCATGTTTTGAAGTGCCTGCAGGCTGTAAGTCTTCAGCCAAGGCAAGAAATCGATGGTGTAGCAGAGGAGGCTGTATGTACGTAAGTGTGGATGGGAAGAGACAATCGTTATCGTGGGCGGTTTGTCTGCATATGTAGTGCACCGCCTTGTCTCTAAAACGGCCATCCGGCCAGCTTCCTAATTATGTCAAATAATCTTCCAAACACAACCCAATGTTGCTGTCCTGGTCCAGTATAGTTGTACAGATATATATTATTTTCAATTGCATTGTCTTAATTTTTTTTTCTCTAATACTAATATTTAAGTAAGTCTTAATCCCTCTTTAACCCAAGTTTTCATTATCATTGGTAAAACTAAAACCTAAGTTATCTGTCAGAGGGTTAAAAGTGTACCAAAAAGACTATTTTTCATCACAGATATTGGTAAGGATGCTCTCTGGATGGGTCAAAAAATATTCACACTGAGTCACCTGTTCACTGGTTTCTAAAGCTAGGTGTAAAATAAATGGAACATAGGAATTTCTTAATGGCGTGTGAGCTCCCTGCGTGTTCTCCGAACAGTTTCAGGACATTTTAACCTTGGAGTTACATGGCTATTAAAGTGTTGGAAAGATGGAAGACCATTTATCCCAATCTCTTGGTATTTTTTTTTGTTGTTTTAACATTATTAGAAGAGAGTTTTTGTCAATTCTCCATGTAGTTCCAACAATTTTTCATCTTTAGCAAGGTCCATTTCAGTCAAATCATGGTGGAATGGACTTTTTTCTGAATGTGAACTAAAAAAAAAATACATCTACAAAACAAAGGATCAATAATATGTAGAGCAGTTGATTGAGGCGAACATATTTCCAATATCATACCAAATACTCTGATTTGGTTTTGGAATTTGATGGACAAATTGCTATGTGAAAAACAATCAGTCCTACCAAAAAAAGCTCTAGATAAACTATATACTAATCTTTAAAATGATTGAAACTAAAAAAATAAAGTTTTTAAAAAGACTTAAATCACTGCTTGCGACCCTTAATCTCTGACTTCTCCTGTGGGCGTGAGTAGAGCTCAAGGAACACAAGAGACCAATGTTGAACGGAGATCGAATATAATTGTGTTATTATTCTTCTGCAGTGTGTTTTCTAATGTTTCTCCTCTGTGGCTCATTGACTTATGTCTACATAAACATTTTGCTGATAATCCAATCAACTGCTCTCTGTCTCTCACTTCCTTTCTCTTTCACTGTTTTGTCACTCTTCCTGCTCCAGAGAGCAGAGATATCCATCTCCACCAAGACAGTCCTTTCCCCCCCCCACTGGCAGAGTAGCACAGGCTAGGGGCAGGTCAAGGAAATCTCACATATCATATCAAAGATATTTCATTATATCAGTTCAGTATGTTTCGGGATAAACTGCAGCTACGAGTGAAAGATTCTCTGAAACAATGTCATTGAATGTGTGCGTCTAATCAAACAAAAACATTAAAGTCTCGCTTTTAAGGTGAGAACAGATTCACAGATTCTTACCAGCAGCGCTCGATGCAGTGGGCCAGTTCTGTACCAGGACTCCCTGGGCTCCCTGCATGACTGAAGACTCTTCCATGTGCACTGAGCTAAAAAGCAAAAAGACACATCAAAACATGTTGAAAACCAGAGAGGTATTTATATATATATATATATATATATATATATATATATATATATATATATATATATATATATATATATATATATATATATATATATATATATATATATATATATATATATATATATATATCCATGCAGAGATTAAAATGGTAAAATTCTGATGCTACTTTTCTCTTAAACGCTAATGCTTATGTATACTGATGGTTGTTTTTACATTTTCACACCCAGTCTGAGTAATTTAGCGCCCTCCTTCTTCTGACCAACACGACACACTCTGCAGTGTTAAACAATCATAAACAAGATGGCTGCTGCAAACTAAAACTATGTTTGCCTTAACAATATCCATAGCGCCTGGCTCCGATAATAAGAGTTTTACTTAATCCTGTGTGTCTCAAAACAAATGAATGAATAAAAAATAAATCTGAGAAATCTTATGCATTTTGCTCTTGTATTTAAGTCACGTTTTATTAGTTTATTTAATTCAACTGAATGTGTTCTTTACTTGCATTGTAACTGCGCTTGTAAAATTTTATAGTTTTTTTTAGGGGTTTCCTTTGATAGGAACATTTTTTAAACCAATCTGTCTGTATGAGTTGATTCAATTTGACTTTGTAAAGTGCGTTGAGATGACATGTGTTATAAATTGACACTATATAAATACAATTTAATTGAACTGAATAGAATTGTTGTTTTGTTTAATGAAAAAGGGCTCTCTTAAAAAAGGATCTTGGATCTCAATGAGAACACCTGTATAAATAAAGGTTAAAACAAATCTTTGCCAAAAAGGGACGTTTTAACTGATCACTACGATCATATAAAGTCTACAATTTATTTTTTAGTGTTTTCCACAAAAAATAAAATGTACTTTCTATCAATTGTCTGAACTGGATTCGTACATGATGTATGCAGTAAGGCAAATGATTTTCCAATAATGGAGGCCATTTTGATTACTGCTTTGGGCGTTCTTATTGCTATCACAGAATCCCTATAAAATATTTAAAGAAAAAAATAATATAGTTTGTATACTTTTTAGTTAATGATAGTCATTGTTTACAGTTCAAAATAGGAAAAGTGTGGCAAGCATTTGTATTCAGCCCACCTGTGTCAATAGCTCTAGCTGCATGTATTTTAAAGCATTGTTGTAGTATTACTGTCAAATAAAAAAATATATAAAAAAAATCCCCATTGCTCAGTGTAATTGGAAATGGTAAATGGTTAATGGCTTGTAATTGTATAGCGCTTTTCGAAGTCTGACGACCCAAGACACTTTACATTACAGTCATTCACCCATTCACATACACATTCACACCCTGACGGTGATAAGGTTCATTGTAGCCACAGCTGGCCTGGCGCAGGCTGACAGAAATGAGGCAGACATACGTCGGATCCACCGGGTACTCTGACCACTGGCAGTGGGAGGAAGGTGTTCATGAACAGAATTTTTCAACCTGCCTAAGATTCTAAATTGAATTTTGGTCTGATGTTTGACTTCAGTTTGCGTTTATTTCCATGAATGAATGAATGAATGAATGAATGAATGAACGAATGAACATGCTCCAGTTCAAACATTCATTGTAGCTCAGGCTTTCTTCCTGCTGTTCTTCCATAAAGGATAGGTTTCTGATTAACACAACTAGCAGTTCTCCAGTCAACAGGTTCTCCCATTAGAGTCACTGTGGACATCTAAACTGCTTATCTCCTTGCCTACCTTTGTCAGGTCATGGGGACAGTCGTCCCCCTGAGGCTTGCAGTTGTTGCATACATTTTCTATGTTCAGCTGATGGAATGAATGGTACCCAGCAAGATGTTTAAAGCTTGGGCTATTGTTTTATCACATAAGACAACTTTAAACTTCTCCATAGCCTTATCCCTTAGCTGCCTGGTATGTTTCTCGGCCTTCATAAGGGTCCTTTCTCACTGATGTTCTTTGACAATTACCTTTTGCAATTGCTTAAATCGCACATAGATGGACTCTATCCACTAATTCAATAATTCTGAAGGCTTTTATGAGTATTCAACCCCTTGATCTCATAATCAAGGGATTGAATACTTTCACAAATACAAAAATCTGAAAAGCATGATGTGCAAGAAAACATGTATTACATTCCTTCTGGTAAACAAATATGCTCTACCCTGTGTTGGTTGAAGTTTGTGTCTATAAACTAAGCACATGTGAAAAAGTTCCAGGGGAGTGAATATTTTAACTTTCTCCTACATTCTTTTATCAAACACTCATCTGTTTTCAGCATGAATCTGATTTATGTAGTTTATGTTAGAGTAATGTTAAAATTAACCAGATACAACACATATGTGTTAAACATTTGATAAAAAACAAACAGAAATGAAATAAATCACCATCTTAACTTCATGTTATAATGTAAGATGTAAAGTCCCTTACACAATGTGTGTTTATGTCACTGGACAAATAGGTACCTACGTTGATATTTGAATGTAACCTAGGTACTTTTCAGCATAAAATGCCTGAGGGCAGAAGCCGAAAAATAAATTTAATATAGGCTTATCCAAATACATTTACTCATGAGTTTCAGCAGTAACTGTAAACAAATTTGAACAACCGTGATGATACATTAACAGATACACTAATGATAACCTGACAAGGGCATCAGAGGGCATATATTAAAATGTCCAGAATGATTTGTGTACAGATGATGCTTAGACATGTGTTTGAGCTGTCGTTCAATTCACATACGGAGTTCTCCTATAATGTGTAAGGGTCTGCACATCTTGCAGTTTAGCAATTGGACCACACTGTACACATACAGTGCATGAATGCAAACGTGCTAAATTTCAGGACATGAACATTTCTGAGGAAATGCCAGCAAATGCGTATGTGTGATTGGTTTAACTATCATGAGTACTTTTATATTAATATCATTTGCAACTGTGATGCCATGATATCAGAATCATTCTTCATTTGGTGTCCAGGGTCTTTTAGGTAAAATAATGACTGGTGTGGTTTTGCAGAAGTCTTTATGTCTGTGATAGGCCATATTTCCACCTGACTACCTGTCCTTCACACATCATTGACCATCGTGGTGTTAACTCTTCCCTCCTGACTTTCCTCCATCTGTCTATGGCAGTATACAGTTAGCCATTTCCAGGTGAATTTCCCTGCCCTCATATTTGTCATTCATGTATTACGTTTTAGGTTTATGTGATCTAAAAAAACAAGAACAACTAAACAACGTCCAATTAGTTGCATTGGTTAAAACCAACTGATTTACAAGAATAAAGACCATTTTGCATAATCTGTTAATTTATTTTGTGATTTCTAGAAACAGATTTAAAAGGAATGAGCGTTGCTTTATTTGTATTTGAATGACTGAAGCAAAGCCCCACCATTTCTTGATAAGTGGCGTCGTCACAGCGGAATAAGAATTTAAAATCTGAATCAGGTCACAGAATGAATAAACCTGCTTTGCCTGCAACCACACAAGACATTTATGTAGAAATGGCTATACTTTTTGAAGACATTTAAAAATGAGGCCCGTTAGGCAGAAGAATAGGGTATGCCATTTTCCATTTTTGTCTAAATTAAATGAGATTTGCCCTCAATGTTCTTCATTACTCTTATAAAAGGGAACATTCATGCCATCAAAAACCACACCCTGCACCCTTGTCATTTTCAATCTAAAAATGGCAGGGTTCTTATTGTAAAATAAATGATTGGTTTTACATTTATGCATGATCAATCTATCTGAATTGGAAGTTGAAGTCAGATCAAGCCTGTGTTAGCGCACTTTTGCTTAAAAACAAAAGATTGCAGAGCCTATTTACAGCACGAGACCTATTTACAGCATGAGACTCATCACGAAATTCTCATTTGTGCGCAATGATGAAACAACTCATCTACTGTGCTTAAAGAGAACTTTGTACAATATTGCTGTCACATTATTTAATATTAAAAATATTTAACATTCATTATAGGGGATAAAACAGAAATATTAAGGATTATTCAATTTATGTTATATGCCAGAAAAAAATTATGCTTATCCACTGAGGGGTTAAATTAAGTTTTGTCTCTTGATTATATTAAAGTGTTTTTAGACCAATTATGAAATTCAGCTGTATTTTTTGGATTTAATGCTTTAGGACTACAATGTAAGCAGTGAATCTGAATTACTGTGAGCAAAGAAATAGAAAATATCATGCTTACCTCTGCATTACACCACCTGCTCTCAGGGAGGCTGAGTATCTCCAGTCAGAACCAGGCGCCTTGGGCTGCAAGAGAAAATGAGAGGAATTGAGTCTTAAGTACAGGCGAAAGCCAATACCATCTCATTAATAAGTCATGGTGAGAACTTCTGATGAATGTGTGCGGCACACACACAATCAAGCAACGACAGCTTTCTCCAGCCTTTGAAGAGAGATGAGTAATGAGCAGAATATTGTAATCTTGTTGGTCCACACATCTTCTCCCATTACCACACCACCCCCTTTTTTCCATCGCTGACATTGGAAGGAAAATGACTTTGAAAGATTTTACTTCAGTACTCCAACTAGCCACGTGTTGGGTCACAGAAAAAAATAAAATGAGACATCTTGTTTGGATCATTTCATTGTGCCAAAGCCTTAAAAAAAGAGTGTTATTTTCTCTTGAGTCCGGAAGATGATTCCTGAAGAAAGGACAACAGAAATATGCAAGACCTCTCATGCTATTAAAAATGTAACAAAATGCAAAAAATCCACCTTAAAATGAATACAACCTAAACTTATGGCATTTTTATTCTGTTTTATTCGAATGTGTTACCTAACTCGACTTATTTTCCTTTCTTTGATTATTATGCTGCATGTTCCTCACCACCTTTCCTGTGCTGTTTGCTGACTCTTGTCAAATACCTGCTTATCAAACTTTGAAAGAAAGTGTAACAAATCTCACCATGGAAAGCATGCAGAACCATGTCTATCTTTTACTTCCTGCCCACCACCCTCCTGTCATTTCAGTTCAGTGAAGGTCACAGGAAGTAGGAAGGTGGGGGATGGAGGGATAAATATCTAATACATTTCCCTGAGACCGTTCTACATAGGACTAGTTTTGAAATCATAAAAAAACTATCTTTGTCAATGCATGGTATGGAATGAGTTAGAAGTAGTCTAAAATAATTCCCTTAAATTTGTAAATTGTAAAAAAAAAAAAAAAAGCTTAATCATGATGAAAGACTATGCTTGAAGAGAAGCATGTGTAAGACTGCATTTTCTCCATCCTTAACCTTCAAAGAGACAAACTGACCTGACTGAGGACACCATTTCCCCTGTTCGGCCATGCGGCTCATAAGAAACCCATTCGCAATCTCATTTCCTTTCAAATTTGACAGATGTTCACTTGGTGCTACAGCTGCATTGACTCCTATGAGTATGCGGTGAACATTCATCACACTTGAAATTCAATATTTGGTTTAATGAGAAGGGCCTGTTTTTTTTTTACCTCCTGGGGTGGTTTAAAGGAGCAGAATGTCGACAGAGAAAGAGGACACTGCAGAATGCACAGACACCAGAAACTGAAGGTGAAATGGGATTAGACAAAGACAGCTGCTTGTTCACAAAATGGGACTAAACGGCTTTGTTTGCTCTGCCGTTGCATGGAAGTGGCCAAAGGGAGACTAGTCTGCTTGGCCGTATGGTGTTAATGGGGGTAAGCGGAATCACACGAACAGGAGTATACACACATTAAAATGCGAGCATCTGGAGCATAAACATGTCTGCAGTTTACTGTACACCCAGGGGGAAACTGGAATATTAACATTTCACACAGGAAATACAAACAGAAGAGAATAAAAAAAAGAAAGAAGTGAGAGAAAATAAAACAAATGTATGCTGTTTCATCATGGGGAGGCAATAAATTAAGTAGAGAGAGAAAAAAAAGATTCCCACAAGCCTTTGAGTATTAATTTCCTTGGACTGTGTTCTATAAATTGTGTAATGAAAACACTCTGGGATTTGGCTGCCTTTTTCTTGCCATTTCTTCTGTTATCGCCTCTTCCTGAGTGAAAGTTTCTTCCATGGATACAGAGCTCACACCTCCGCCATCAACACAGTGTCCAATCACCTTTTATCCCCCGCCTCATCTGCTTCTAAGCAGCCAATCCTCACACAGAGCCAAGAAAAAACATTGCTGCTATTTAATTACACAGCAAGCCACAGACATGACTGGCATTTAATGAGGAACAGGTCAAGTGATAGCGACACAATAGCCCTAAGGCTTTCCTTATTGCTTTTACAGTGATTCTTTCTTTTCATCTATCTCCCACCTGCAGAGACAGCCCCACATTTAGGCAGGCAAGTGGTATATGTATGCAATCAATATTATATGGTTTACATTTACCATAAATGATACAAACTATCCATACTCTTGATTCAACCATGGAATTTTATGCTAAAAAATGCAGTGCAACCTATAACAAACAAAACCTGACAGTATATTTTTACCTTCTTCCTCAATACCTGAAGTATTTTTGCTTTTCAGTAAAAGAGTTGTTTGACAAGAAGAGAATATTTGGTGCTGTGGGAGTGGTGGCATTACCTGACTCCGCCAGATAGATTTGCTCCGCATATCCATCTGGAAACCTTCCGTTGAAGTAATTTTGGGAAGGGGCGAAAATACTGGTTAGCTGATTGGCCTATGTTGGTGATAGACGGGCCAAATGAACCAATCAGATTCGTCGTCGCTCGTAACAGAGCGACGACGAAAACACAACCACAAGCCAAGCTACTCTTGCTGCTGCAGGTAAAGGCTCGTTAGCTCAGCAGAGAAATACTCTGTAATTCCGATAAAACTTGCTCGATAGCCACGCTAACGCTAGTTTCATCGGCTGAAGCCGCCATGTTGTTTAGACTGAACTGACGCGCTTCCCGTTGCGTCACACCTCAACCCGCCTCAAAGCCAACGCTGATTGGACGTTCGTTTGGTGAACGGCTCCAAATTTTCTTCAACGGAGAGTATCCAGACTGATCTGCGAGTGAAACCTTGAA
Source organism: Fundulus heteroclitus (assembly GCF_011125445.2). NCBI lineage: Eukaryota > Metazoa > Chordata > Actinopteri > Cyprinodontiformes > Fundulidae > Fundulus > Fundulus heteroclitus. The sequence continues at coordinate 20,827,666 of NC_046383.1, read as the reverse complement.
AGCTCGCGAGATCAGGATGGTCTCACGAGGCTAGTGGTGGCACTGGTAGCCGCCAAAGCTGCTCGATTTCCCAGACCTTACAGAGAGATAACATCCAATGTCCACTTTCATATTGTGGCATCCATCTCACTTTGGTGTGACATAGGCTCAAAGGTCAATCAGCCTCTATCTGACTAAAATGTGTAAAATAAGTCAAATTGTGCAGCACAGAGTTAGTTTTTTCTGTTACATTCTATTGGCTGTGCTTAAAATGCACACATAAAACATATTGCCACGGGAGACAATACAACTGCTAGGAACTGTGTGGAAAAACACATAGTATGTTTTATCAGATCTAGCATATCGATGTCTACCTTTCAACTAAAATAACCAAACAATCCTGAGAAGCTGTCTGACATACCTGACATTAGATATAACCAACATAACAGCTAAGCTAAAATATCCCATAAATAGAATAAAGTAATGTGCTTTCAGCCTTATTGTCAAATATGAGTTATTTTTAGAAAACACAAAGGATAAAACAATTAAATTGCTCAAATACAACTAAATCCAAAAACTCACAAAGAAGTCATCAGTGGCTTCAAAGACTCCAGAATAAATGCACATTGACATGTCCTAGTTAAGCACATCTAAAATAACACTAAGACCACACCAGAAAACACACCTGCATGGAAGTTGCATCTGGCATACTGAGTCGCCGCACAAATATCTGGCTCTGTCCGCTGTGGCTGGTGACATAGCCCGAGCCCCAGGTGCCACTGTGAGGCCTTCCCGTGTTGTAGAACATGAAAGTGTCACTTCCTGACGTGGCAGTCAAGCACGTCTTATAGCAGTATGTTTTGGTCAAGGACCCATTCCCTCTCACTTCAATATAATGCGGCTCTACTTTGAGGTCACGGCGCAGGGCCACATTGATGTTTTGCTGTGCTCCTCCACCTCCACCTCCACCTCCTCCAGCCCCACCTGCAGCCCTTGCTCCACCACCAGCTGCCGAGGTGCCACCCTCCGGCATGTTCTTCTGGGATACGCAACATGGGGAGCAGGAACCAGTCTGGCTACAGTAGGCATGGCATCTCACAATGGCAAGTACAAAGACAGTGACTAGAAATACAAAGGTTGTGGCACACAGGGCTATGATGAGGTAGAGCGTGACGGGGGAAAACATTAGTGGGCTGTCAGGCCTGACAATCTGTTTCGGGTCAGGGGTAAACTTCGGAGGAAGGTCCATCACATGCACATGGATAGTGGTGGTTGAGGAGAGCGGCGGTATGCCGTGGTCTCGAACCAGGACATTCAGAACAAAGGCGGTGGAGTTGTCTTCAATGACTCGCCTGGTGGTGCGGATCTCACCTGTGTACTCATGTACCTTAAAAAGGTCAAGGTCTTTGTTGGTCTGTTCCAGGGCATAAAACAGCCAGGCATTCTGTCCTGCATCACCATCCCATGCTGTCACCTTGCTAACCAAAAGGCCGGCTTCAGCATTTTTCATTAGTGTCCCATTGGCGGGTGGATAAGCAATCCTGGGAACATGATCATTCTGATCCATAATGTAAACATATACCGTTGCCACACGGCTGAGGGGAGGCACGCCGTTATCCTGGGCTTTAATCTGAAAGTGAAACTCTCGAAGCTTTTCAAAGTCAAAGGCCCGTAGGGCATAGGCCTCACCCGTGTCAGGTTTGATGCTAACGTAGCTGGCTACAGGTATCCCATGATTGTTGTCATTGAGGACAGTGTAGGTGATGCGTGCATTTTCTGAATCGTCAGCGTCCGTGGCCTTAACAACGCAGAGAGATGCACCTGGAGCGTTGTTCTCTGTAATATAGACAGTGTATGAAGTCTGCTCAAAACGAGGTGGGTTATCATTAACATCTGCAACATCTACCCTGAAGCTCATTTGAGATGATAGAGGTGGTGTGCCCTCATCCACAGCACTGACTGTAACATTGTATGATGAGATGGTTTCCCGGTCCAGAAAAGCAGATGTGACAATTGTATAGTGGTTTCTGAAGGACTTGATCTTAAAAGGCAAGTGGGGCATGATCTCCAGGGACACCTGTTTGTTTTGTCCAGAATCCCGATCGTTCAGACTAATCAATGCCACCACTGTGTCTGCCCGTGCATCCTCACGCACAGGGCTGGAAAGTGAAGACAATATAATCTCAGGAATGTTATCGTTGACGTCCAACACTTCTACAACTACTTTACAGTGTCCTGCCACAGGGGCTGGACCTTTGTCCATTGCTTGTATATACATTTCATAGGAGTTAGTCTCCTCATAGTCTATGTTATTCTTTACCCTAATCTCCCCTGTGTTTGTGTCCATAGAAAACACCTGTCGAACTCTTTCAGGTGTGTAACTACTAAAGGAGTAAAAAACTTCTCCGTTTGAGCCCTCATCCGGGTCTGTTGCGTTTAACCTAATCACAAGTGCCCCATTTGGAGAGTTTTCAGGCACTTTAACTTTATACATTGAACTATTAAACTTAGGCCCATTGTCATTGGCATCAAGGATTCGGACATTGATTTTGGCCGTGCCAGTTCGCTGTGGAGTGCCTCCATCTATTGCTGTCAGAATAAGTTGATGAGAGGGCATCTGCTCCCGGTCAAAGGGCTTTTTGAGAATTAACTCAATTTCCTTATTATTGGAGGAGGGTTTAATGGAGTCCAAAGTCAGGTGGTCGTTTGGAGTCAGTCGGTACTGTTTCACAGAGTTGGACCCCTCATCTGCATCTTGTGCTCCCTCAATGTTAAACCGTGACCCAGTGAGGGCAGACTCCGACACCTCAAGCTGGTATTCATCTCTAGGGAACTGGGGTTCGTTGTCATTCACGTCCAAAATCTCCACCTCCACGTTGTGCGCGTCCGGCGGGTTCTCCAGCACCACCTCCAGGTTATGTGAACAGGTGACGCGGGATTCGCAAACTGTTTCCCGGTCAATGCGGTCACTCACCACCAGCTTTCCGGTTTTGTGGTTTATAGTGAAGTATCTCCGTGCACTGTCCGATGTGATTTTGATGCGTCGAGTGGAAAGTTTACTCAGATCCAGACCCAAATCCTTGACAATGTCACCGACCGGTGCCCCGTTCTCCAGCTCCTCCGGAATGGAGTATCGGATTTTTGCATTTATAAGGCCACTGAACAAGAACACCAACACACAAAAATCACAAAATATATTCTCCATTGCTCTGTAACAGCATCGTGCCGACCCAGCCATCGCAGGCGGGCAGAATTTACATACGGTTCGGAGAAATCTTTCCGCCTTTTCAGCTTGCTGCGGGTCCCCACCCGCCGCATTAAAAACAGAGTCCGTGCATAACTCCGATGGTGCGCCGTGAACGCCGCATCCTCGCTGATGCTTGCATGAGGCAAAGGTTTTCCACTGCGTCCATGTTTCCCTGTAATGCTGGCTGGTGTTTTGAATTGCTCTATCTCTCCTGCGAGGTTGCCTCCTTTCCTCAGATACCGCTATTGGTCTCTCTCTCTCTCGCTCTCTATTTCTCTCTGCCTGTATGTGGTGATGCTGTCGGTGGGCAAAGAGGGAGGGAGAGCCACTCGCTCTCACGGTGCTGGCTGCATCTCAGCACCTCCGATCAAACAGCATATAAAAAAACCCTAAATGCTTACATTGATCGATTTCTTCATCTCATTCCATGTAATTAAGAATCCAAATGCAACATAAAGCCGCGATTTGCGAGCGCACAATGTCATATCTTTAAAGGAGAAAAAAAAACAGTTTTCTGTCTTTTCTTGTCAGCGCCACCGCCCTTTTTTGTGCTGAGGAAAACTGATTTATGAGCCACCATCACCAGACTCCCTTGCTGAGGCTAATCAACAACAAGGCAAGCAGAGCAACAAATCCAAACGTCCTTCTAAATACAAGAAAAAAAATATACGAGCCTATAAGCGTGAAATCGCACCTTAATGACTGGCGTGCGTCCGAGTCTCTCCATGATGTAATTGCTTCCCAGCTCTAAATTTCTGCTAACAACAGTCACGAGGAGGTGACATTTTCCCAAAAAACCCGTAAAACGTGTATCCTCCTCCTATTTTTTTTCTATTAGAAAGCATATTCACCAAGTTGGGACAAATAACTTTTTCTATAACATGCGATCTGTATGCTCTACTCTTATGTAATCACCACTAAAAGCAGAAGATTATCTGCTCAACAACTACTGTAAACAAAAAATGTTTGGAGCTATAACCAAGTCACAGACAACATGCTCCAGATGTGACCCATTACACATCTGGCACAACGCCACAGCTGTCCTGACAGACAATAGACACACATTCCACATGCTGACATGTTAAAGTATGCAAACAAAGACTACTGTATTGCACAAAAGATTTGCAAACACTATGGTTTCCTCATTCAGTATTAGGTCAAACTGAAAGACAGGAACGTGTGACTTGATATCAGGCCTGGCTGTTGTGGAAGTGCCACTGGCAGCAATAGAGGGACTTTTTTAGTAGGTTTTTGTTACAATTAGCTAATAGTGGGGTAAACAAGACTTAATTAATTGTGATGCAGGGCTAATAAGCAGCAACGGTGGAAGAGATGAGTTGTTTAATCATTATTATTATTATTATTATTATTATTATTATTATTATTATTATTATTATTATTATTATTATTATTATTATTATTCATAATTTTAGAATTATTATTATCACACTGATCTTCATCATCAGGAACTTTAGAAAATATCGTGGAAAACTTCAAGAGCTCCCAGCGGGAACAACACTTCTTGAATTTTTTATTTTTAAACTTCTTTAATTTCTCTTCGACAGACGGGCGACCTGTACAGGGTGTACCCCGCCTCTCGCCCAGTGAACACTGGAGATAGGCACCAGCAACCCCCGCGACCCCATGAGCGATTAAGCGGGTCAGAAAATGGATGGATGGATGTCTAATTTCTGCCTTGGAATTTTTAACTTCAAAGTAAGCATGTGCCACATATTTACAGTATCCATGAAGTGTTCATGTAGTCCCAATGGGAATTGTTTTCTTCTTCATTGTGTAACACAATAAATTGAAATGGTCCGAATGCTGTTGTAGTCCTGCTCCAAAACGTCTGTCAAGGAAGTGCTATTTTAGAAAACCTGGTATTTATTAGCCACTGCTTGTGTAAAAAATTGTAAAGTTGAGAACCACTGCTCCCTGACAACATTTGCCACAACTAGAATAGAATAGGATTGAACATTGTCATTGCACGTCTTTAGTACAAGCAACAAAATGCAGTTTGTATCCATCCAATATAGTGTTTAGTATAACCAAAAAACATGAAAGTATGATGCAACATTATAGACTAATTTGCTTTAAGTGTGTTGGTGGCATCAAAGTTTAGATTTTCAGTAAAGACACAGTAATTTATTTTCCATGCGTGCAAGATAAATAAAGGTTTACATAAACATTACCAATTTACAACACCTTTTGCTGCACAGAACTGCACAGAAGGTTTAAATTCCCTACATCTGGAATTAAGATGAGCTATAATTATTTTCATATTAAACGGTTGTGCACCAAGTAAAGTAAAAACAATGCAACTCTCGATTGTACAATTTCATTAATGCCACCACTCTCATTGAAGGGGTTGTAAAGAAGTGTCCTTATGAAACCCTGAATCTTTTTGGTTTACTGCAGCCACTGGGCCTAGATGAGCGTCTAACCACCCACGTTATTCTTTTTCCATGGTGTTTTGCCACTCTAACCCACGCTAAATTTGCCCACAGCGATGATAGCACTTGGCATCCAGAGAGACGGGGAGAAGACAGTGACTCACTTGGATGGAGCTAAAAGGATGGACTGATAACTTCTTAAACACAAATGTATTAAAGACTGGGTGGCAAAATTGGTCATTTCAATGGAAGACTTTTTTTACAGAAATCTCATTTCATATACTTTAGTTGCATCTTAAAACTAAAGAGTGCATGCAGTTACATTTATGTCTGCATTATTATAGTTTACATTATAACAACTTTGTTAACTTCTGCTAAATATTTAAAATAATAGCCTCAATAATGGGTTTCTGTATTTATGATTTCATTATCATTAAATTAAATAGTAAGGGATTTTTATCCTTTCTTTTAATCACAGAAGGCCATCTCAGAAAGGTTCACATGTGAATCAAAATGTCTAGCTGTGACCTTCAACATATTTTTCCAGTGAGATGGTGAAACTTCTGTCTGGCAAACAAAAAAATACAGAGTTCTGTTACACCTGACCTTTCCACGTGTCTCACTGTTCACCACTTCCAACTCTTTTCTAATTTATGTATAACACAGACTTTTGAATGGCTCCCCAATGTCTGTGCCTGCGTCAGAAGCATCCATCTGTTCCAGCATTAATTGCATGCCTCTCAGCTGTGGACTATTTAATTTTTTTTTTCACTCAAGGGTGCTACAGATAATGTCATCAAAAATATTCCATGTGCAGACAGATGCCTGTCTTGCTTCAACAGATGCTCTTAAAAAAGATAATTGGCTAATTTCTGTCTATTTTATTTATGTATCCCTTCTCAAACCTGCACAGGCAGGTAGATTACTGGTATGGTGTACTATTGTGTAGATGTCTCTGAGTAGGACTGAGTGAATGTGGGTGTAGTGTAATGGTGGTCAGCATGACTAGAAAAGCGCTACAGTTTATAAATTCAGTCCATTCTGCTCTAGAGCTTCACAAGCTGCGCCACTGTGAGCCAGCTGCTGTTCCAGCTGAGGGATAGCTGAGGGGGCAATGTCTTTAATGCTATGTGAATATTTGCAGACAGAAAAAGTAAGTAAGCTGGAGCCAGCTTTAAAATTAAATGCATGTGATGGATATGCATAACAGATATTTCAGATAAAAAAAAAATGAAGCTTTCTCCATGTTCGTTGTATCTGCACCAGTATGAAAAAAGCACCTAATTTCATCAATTATGCAGCATGCCCACTAGATTAATAACGTTCTCTCCAACCCCATTAATACTGCAAGCGGCCACTCTAAAACCCATTTATATTAGTTGTCCTAGGAGACTTTTCTGTGGAATCTCCCATTTTAGTGAGTCAGAGTACAAGAGATCTACAAAGAAACAGGTAATGAGTGGGCTATCATGAAGCTTGACTCCTTACGTCATTTGCTCAGTCACCACATACAAACAGAAGCAGCCATGCAAACATAAAGGGCATTTGTGCCTGTCGGTCTAGGGACTCCTAACACAGGCAGCATAGAATGTTATCTGAGGACAAGATTATTTTGTCTGAATAAATGTGGGAAGCTAGTTTGCAGTAGTCCTCTGTGATTTTTAAATGCCAGGGAACCGCCTTCTTCAGCCAAGAGCTTTGATGAGCAGATGGGAACAGGGAAACGAAGCGTGCATTGCCTTTTGGTAAACTGTTCGGAGACAGAGATTTGGATTTCTTATTTCGTTTTCTCCTCATCACCGACTGCTGCATCCAAGCCTTAAATCTCACCCTGTTACAGTCAAAATCTAATCTACAGGGCAGATGTATTATAAAACCCAGGTTTTGAATAGTAATGGCAAAACAAAAATGGCATTAAAAAACGTTTAAAGAAACAAAATAGGTAAAAAGCCTATTTTGTTTCTTTAAACGTTTTTTAATCTTCTTTTATGTAATGGATCGGCAAAAAAATTGTCTAAGTGAGTGAAGTAAAATGAGAAAAATATGTATTTAAAAAAAGAACAAAAAAGAAAACAGAAAATTGACATGCGCCTACCCCTGTTGCTTTGAAGTGGCTGAATAATTCTGGTGCCACTATGGAGGGATTTATCAGTATGGTACTGAAGAGAACGGCCGGATCTTTTACTATTGCCAAGGTTGAATCCTGTTTGTATTAACAACTGAAAACACTGTCCAAAGAATGATTAGTTCTGGAATGTTTCACTGAATCACAACAGAGAGTAAGGCCAAAGGAACTTTAGTTGAACTACTCTTGGCTCCTTCTCTGTTTATGTTGCATTGAGTAATCGAGGTGCCTGTTTATAAGACTTCCCAGAAATTGAACAACACCACACACACACATTTCACACACACACCCTTCGAACTAAGGAGGAAGGACTCTAGGTCCGGAGCAGTCCATGTGCACAGTAAGATTTCATGTTCCCATTTACATCATACTGCATCCCTATAAAGGCTGAAAGTTACCCCATATTGTTGGGGTTGCTGTGAAATGTAGATGATTGTAAATCTGGAATAAAATAATCCCCCTGCTGGTCACTGAGAGAAGTTGTGGTGTCTGGTCTCGTCTATGTCTCTTTTTTAAGGTTCAATCCTCTCCCACACCACCAATTATATTCAAAAGTCATGTAATTAGTTAAAATAAGTCCACCTGTGTGCAATTTAATTTTCAAATGATCTGTCAGTATCAACACACCTTTTCTGAAAGGTCCAAGAGACTGTAACTACACTGAGCAAGAGACATCGCACCATGAAGACTGAGGAGATCTCCAAACAGGCCAGAGACAAAGTTATTGAGAACTAAATGTCAGGGTGGGGTTATAAAAAGATTTGCAAACCTTTAAACGTCCCCCCTGACAGAATCAAATCCAGCATTTTAAAAAAGTAAGCACACAGAGCTGGGCTTTATGCAAGAGTGGCCAAAAAAGGCAATTAGTGTTAAAATAAGAAGGCATGTTTTGACTTTGCCAAAAGTCATGTGGGTGACTCCAAAAATGTACGGAGGAAGGTGATCTGATCAGACTAAAATTAAACTCTTCGGTGTTCAAATGAGAAAACGCTGCGTTTGCCGCAAACCCAACACATCCCATCACTACCAAAACGGCATCCCCACTGTGAAACATGGTAGTGGCAGCTTCATGCTGTCGGAATGTTTTTCAGCAGCAGGGACTGGGAAACTGGTCTGAGTTGAAAGAAAGATGGATGGTGCTAAGTAGACACATATTTCTTAAGCAAAACCTATCAGTCTGCATGTGATTTGACAGTGGGACGGATGTTCACCTTTCAGCAGGACAATGAGCCAAAGCATACTGGTAAAGCAACACTCAGGTGGTTGCAGGGGGAATATTTAAATGTGTTGGGATAGCCTAGTCAAAATCTAGCCCTAAATCCAATTGAGAATCTGTGGTTAGATTTGAAGATTGCTGTTCACAAGCAAAAGGCATCCACTATGAAAGAGCTTGAGCGGTTTTTCAAACAGGAATGGGCAATAATCCCAGTGGCAAGATGTATGTGGTGAGGTCATAAAGATTATTCCAAAGCCACTCGCAACTAGAATTACCAAAAAAGGTGGCTGTACAATGTACTGCCTTTCGGGGGATGAACGCAGCTGTTTTCTGTTGTTTTGTCCTATTTGTTGTTCCCTTCATGATAAATAAAATACTTCTTGAAGTTTGTAGCTGTTTTTTGTAAATAAAATGTTACAGACTCTCTAACAATCGATTTTAATTGTAGGATCTGGGTATTAAAAAAATAAAAAATACCAAAGGGGTGAATATTTTTCCAGGCTACTGTAGCAGGGATAAAATTAAGAGATTGCAGTGTTATCTAAATGACACAGTAGAAAGCATACTCCCCAAAACGTTCAGCAAATGAATTGGAATTTGATTAGTTATGATAAAATTTGATCGTGCCAATTTATTTATATATATATATATATATATATATATATATATATATATATATATAGATAGATATAGATAGATATAGATATATATACACACACACACACACACACACACATACACTGTATATATAAATAAGCCAAATTGATAATTTACCCTAAGGTTTATTGGGTCTCTAAAACCACAACAACAACAAAAGCTGATCATTACAGGAAGCCTGTATCCAGCTGTGTATCAGGAGGTATGAGTCATGAAAAAGAAAAGGTCAATCAGAACTGCTCTGAAAAGTTAATCCCTATGTCAGCGGGGGAGGCAGACTGAACTAGAAGTGGCAGAGATGGTGAAATTGGTCCCTCTCTTGGAAGAAAATGGCAGTGCAAGGATTGGACACGTGACCCCCCCCCCACACACACACACACACACACACACACGCACTCTCTCTCCCACTGTTATCCAGCCAAGCTTTTTTCATTAAGCCAAAGTACTAAAGTGTAATCTCATCTATGACAGAGTGTGTTTGAGAGAGAGAAAGAGAGGAGGCGGGAGGGAGGCAAAGTCGTCATTCCACACTGGCGGTCAAATTCTTTATCTATTCTAGGGCAGGGACCACAGTGACAGAACTGGTTAAAAAGGTATGACATTATGTGAAGGTGAAATCAAGGGGATGGTTAAACATACAGGATGCCTTCCTCCAATCCAAACCAGGAAAATAACTGTATTAGATTCTTCATTCATCAAATACATGTTGCACAACTAAGAGGATTTATTTTGCGCAAAATGTTATTCAACATACCTGCTTGCAATAAATAATAAGAAAATCAATTTAAGTATTATGAAAATGAAAACAAAACAATAAAAATAAATGAAAGAAAAGAAATGCCTGGTTTATCATACCAGGACAGAGTTGTGCTCTCATACCTTCAGAAGATTTCTCCTTGTTAAAGTTCAGTGATAACCACAACCCTTTTTGACTCTGGTTAATAAAGCAAGCTTGTAGTGAAGATGTTCAATAGGCATGTTTGTTCTGATCCCACGTGTACCTTTCTTTCAAATATAAAGGTCATGAGAGAACAAAAAGCTGCACAAATCCCCCCTGTGGGAACACGCACTGGCTAAACAACTTCTTGCTTGTCCTGATTCCGGCATGAATCAAACAAATCCTCACTGCGGTACCAAAGAAAGCTATCTGGAAATGCAGGCAGGCTTTGGATACTTTCCTCCCAGGATGCCCTAGCTTTGTATTTCCGCCGGATTGGTGAGGAAAGATCCCGTGGTGCTGAGCATGACAAAGCTAATTTAATGAAAAAATATTCCAGCACCAGTGAGAGGGAGCATGGAGGGAGAATTTGTGAAAGCAGGGGAAGGATGATGAGAGCCTCTTTTTATGTGTGACCAATTGTAAGCCTGTGATGTTTTCACTCAGCTTCAGGTCATGCATTTAATGTGTTTTTTTTTATCCTCTCATCCTTACAAACCCTGGTTTTCTCACTATCTCATATGCAAGGCTCAAGTCTGTGCTGCTGCATTTGTGTGTCTTCCTGTTAAACCTTTTTCCCATTTCGGAACTGTGCTAATCCCTCTCTTTTGCCCTAGTCTGATTTTCTCTCTTCTTCAATTCAGCTAAAGAAAAAAACAACAGTTCTACCAAGGATGTTGCAAATGTTTAGTATGCATCTCTCTCTCTCTCTCTCTCTCTCTCTCTCTTTGTCTCTCTCCCCTCTCCTAATTTATTCTTTGTGCATCTCTTTATATCCATGCGGTTTCCTTCCAGCTTGCATCCATATGACACATGCTGGGATGGAAGTGAGAGTGGGGGCGGGTGTACCGACAGCTCCCTGGAAACAGACTGGCTCATCGTTTCATTATAGCCCAGAAACAGTCTCCATGGCAACCTAACTTCACTCTCACACAAAGGACACACCCTTGGCAATGAGAGGGAAAAAAAAAACAGGAAGTGGCACATGAGATGTGTGCGTCAGAACAGCAGCTTAATCTCAAAGCCAGTTTGTTGATTTGCTGTGACCCCCCTCCCCGTTTAGGCATGGGGTGAGGACACATTTATGTTATGCATCTAGGCCAGCTGTTGAGCCCATCTGGGTAAATGACTTGCAGTTAAAGCCTCTGCTGCAGGACACCGATCCATACACTGTGAAGCTCTTAGCTGAGAGCTCCAGCAACTATAATGTACTGTAGAATCAATAATTTATTGCCTTTTGCAGCACCGAGGAAGGCAAAGTTAGAAGCTGTTATCATATGGAAACTCTGGAGCCTAAAATCCTCATTTTATGCTGACAGCTGGCATTGAAATGACGCATGCATATTAAACCACTGCTACTTCGATGAGACACTAAATTGCATCTTATGTAAATACGGACTGTTCAGTAGCATATAGAATGGTGCCTGGTGAAAAAGCCTTCCCTCCTCCTGCCCTTTAAAACACCGGTTTAGCTGTGATTGACATTGGGGGACATGTCCGGCCCCGCCCAGCCGCAGAGCAGGAGGGAGAGCTGTGCCGAAGTGTGCTGATACCTCGATCGGAACAGAAGCTCCCCACTGCCACTACTGCAAAGGGTAGCGGAAAATTACCTGCCCCTCCCCCGCTTTCTACCTCAAACACAGAGAGCCGCAGCGTACTGTGCACAAGCTGAACCACTTACGCAGAGAGGCAGCTCCGGACATTGTTTCGGGAATCGGAGGATTCGCAGCTTGCGCATAACCTACATGGTGCATCAACATTATCGGACATGGAGCTGCGCACAGCAAACGCAAGTCCAGTCAGACGGTGCCTGTAGCGTGCTGTCGTGCTTAAATCACTCGCTGACCCACTTAAATGATGCTCATGGCCTCAGTCGCAATATTGAGAGCTTGTGTGTGAGAGCACGGAGCTGTGTTTCACTCTTCTTGCCAGCTAACAAACCAAATGACTGGAGCTTTGACAGATCATAGCACGCGTGTGCATCCTGAACCACTCCCTGAAATGAGGTCATAGCGTCTGAGTAAGCCACAACATCATGAATCCACCGAAACAAAAGTGTGCCACCGAGCCTCACCGGTGATTTCTGAACCCAAACCACCAGTGACGCATATAAATATTTATAATACGACGATGAATACGGAACAAGCTTCTGCACCAAAGCCCACTTGACTTGACATGGAACTGGGTTTTGTAAACACATTAAGGATTGTAATGAAAATATATTAAATCAGATTTACAGGGCTCCACACCTGATAAGATGCATGTATGCAGAAATGGAGTTAATTTCCTGTTAGCTCCTTCAGCTGCTCCCCTTCTCCAGGAGGGAGTGTGGAAGTGGGGGAGGGGAGGAAGTCAGTAGCATGGAGGATAGAGAAGAGAAAAGGAGCGCCTGTGAAATGGATGTCATGAATCAGGCTTTCCTATGAATAAATATTTTGAGAGAAAGAATGTTAAAGAAATGTAAATAATAATATGAAAAAAAATACATTATTGTACATTAGTAGACCAGGAACATTACACCTAAAACCTGAGAAACTCCAGTGTCTAAAATATACAAAACGTATTGGGACATAAAAGGCATAACATAACCCCAGGAAGAAAATAGGAATATATTTATAGTGTTATGGCACGTAGCAGCCAGAGAGTAGGAAACATTATGGTTTAGACTATCCACACAGAAATAAAACTATCAGGGAGAATTAAGATAATAATAACAGAAATAATAATAATAATAAAAAAGATGTAAAACTAAATAAAAAGAAACACCCAGCTAAATGACAGCACATATTACCCTGGTAATTTTTGAAATTGAGAAGAACATAAGATTTCTCATATAGTTTATGGAATATAAACTTTGTATGAAAGCTTTGCACCGTCAAATTTTGCTAGATAGGTTTATATCTCACACAGAAATCAAATGTACTAAATAAAAGTGGGTTTCTTTGTAACTGAAAAGTAAAAGTGTAAAACAAATAATTTTTGAAATATTACGTATGCCTGCTTTCATGTATGGATCTTTTTCAAAAGAGATGTTTTAACTTGCCTAAGAAAAAAAAAAACATGTGAGGCAAAGCAGGTTACATTATGTTTCTTTCTGCTCTGCACAAATTAACTTATATAGCAATTTTCTACTTTCCACTGTACTTCATACACCAACACATAGATAGGTAGGAAACTTTAAGTTAAGAGCCTTGCCCAGGGACACAGGCATATGAAGGAGGAAGCTGGAATCAAGCCCACAACCTTCCAACTGCAAGAAAATAACACAACCAGCTGAGCCACATTCACCCACAGAAGCCCTTCTGTCATGTCACAACTACAAGTTTGAGTTAGTGGTAAACTAATACAAAGTAAATGGTAAATAACCTGTACGTCTATGGTACTTTATGAAGTCTGGCAACCCAAAGAGCTTTACACTACATTCAGTCATTCACCCATTCACATGCTGACAGTAGTAAGCTAAACTGTAGCCACACCTGCCCTGGGACAGACTGACAGAAACAAGGCTGTCAGACAATTGGCACCACCAGACCCCTGACCACCTGGGGTCCAGTCAGGCGTTCGTACTGGCAACCCACCGGTTACAGGGTGAACTCCTAGCTCTTGTGCCACTGTCACACCTCATGCAGAAGTAGTGTACAACTAGTGGAAGGAAAATAACATATTTTACAAAAATGTTTTTTCCTAAATCTGAAAAGTGTGGTGTGCATATACTGTATATTCAGTCCCTTTTAATCTGATACCCTTAAATAAAACCCAGTGCAATTAACTGCCTTTTAGAAGTCGATAATTAAATGAATACAGTTTACCTATGTCTAATCTAAAGTCATAATGAATTCAACTACTTTGGGAAGGCCTCAGTAGTTTGCTGGACAACATTATGGGCTCGACAAACGGCTTTTTTCACTACCATAGTGAAAACCCAACACACGGGATGCAACAGAGACAGCAGCGTTTCCAATCATGCTGTTGTATCGCTTGTTTCCCATAAATTTTATTTGCTATGAAATTGGAGGGCTTTTGATATTTTCAAAGCAGTCCGTGACAGACAAAGATAAGGAGTCAGAAGATTTTACTGGAATTGTCTGAAATCTTGTACGCATGTCTACTCTACAAAAGAAAAATACAACTGGGTTCATCTTATACTACAGATAAGGAAACAGTCTGGAGAATATCATCATTTTAAGGGCAGACCACATGGGTGATCGACACAATTGCATGGCTGAAGTGTGATGCGACAGTGAAAAAAAGTTGAACATTGTTCAACTTTCTTGTGTCGCGTTGCAAACTCTGGTGTGCATGCTATGTGTATGAGCTCAACATTTCACAAGCACGAATTTCGCTGGTTGCTTGGCTGGAGAAAGGCAAGTGATTGTCGCCTCATCACATAAATTCCTTGAAAAATGAATGGAGAGGGAGAGGCGTAGCTCCATGTGTCAAGCCCTTTAATAGGCAAACTACATCAGAAAAGGAACACATCACAACATTGAGCGTGATCTTTGAGAGTTTTAAAGCTTTGAACATCCCTTTGAGAAAGAAAGAAAGAAAATGGCGTCACTGCAAACCGACCAAGACATGGCTTTCAACATAACTTGACATGCCGGGGAAGTCGAGCATTAATACACAACAAAGGACACTACAAAAACGTGACCTTTATCAAAGCGCGACAACGAGAAAGCCATTTCAGAAAGAAACCAAATAGAATGCCACAAGCCATGTAAGGGACACAGCAAACATGCCGAAGAAAGTTACAAAACTAGATAACACCAACATGAATCTTTAAATCCAGAGAAGAGTTCTTTCCTTAGGTTTTTTGTCTTTATATCTTAAAATTGCAATTTGTATCTTATATTGTTAGTTTTTTCATCTATAAACAGAACAAAAGTATATTTAATATCCTAATTTATAATACAGAACACATTCCTACACTATTTGGGTATTTAAAAGATTAATAAAACCTTTTTACAGCTATATAATTCAGTCTGTCATTAACAAATGTCCTGCTTTTAAATTATGACAAGACAGAAGTTGTAATCTTTGGACCTAAAGATTCTAAGTCCTAAAAAAATAAACTTTTTAATCAATCACTTAATCTGGATGGCATTAAATGGGATTCTGGTAATAAAGTAAAAATAAAAAAAACTTGGTGTTATTTTTGGCTAAGACATGTCATTTAAATCCCGTTTTAAACATATTTCCAGGGTTTGCTTTTTTCACCTCAGGAATATTGCCAAAATTAGTAAAATTCTGTCCAGGGGTGACGCTGAAAAACCAACTTAGTCCATGCATTTGTTACTTCAAGGCTGGACTTTTGTAATTCTTTACTATCAAGCAGTCCACAAAATGCTGTTCAAAGTCTTGAGTTGATCCACAATGAGAGTTCTGATGAATATGATCATATTTCTCCAATTTTATCTTCCCTTCACTGGCTTCCTGTTAAATCAAGAATATAATTTAAAATTCTCCTTCTCACATATAAAGCCCTTAATAATCAAGCTCCATCATATATCCGAGAGTCTCTAAAAGTAGAATTGGAGGCAGGTCCTTTAGTTTTCAGGCTACTCTCCTGTGGAACCAACTCCCAGTTTTGGCCAGTGAGGCAGAAACCCTGTCTACATTTAAGACTAATCTTAAAACTTTTAATTTTTCACAAAGCATGTAGTTTGAGTGGCTTCATGCATGCAGAGTATGAGGGATTTATGCAGAGCCATCGACAATGCAGACGGCCGTCTACTGTGGCTCTACGCTCTTTCAGGAGGAGTGAATGCTGCTTGTCAAGATTTGATGCAATCTACAGGGTTTCCTTACATGGGAAACTTTTTGACCAATCTGTATAATTTGATTGAATTTGACTTTGTAAAGTGCCTTGAGATGACGTGTTGTGAATTGGCGCCATATAAATAAAATTGAATTGAACTAAACAATAGTTACTGTTTTGAGACGCTTGTGTTACACTTCGCTGTGTGAAAAGTGCTCTTTAAATACATTATATTAGCGTTTTTACTTGCTTATTTTTTTGGGGTCACGAAGTTGAAAAAAATTACATGAGTAGGTGGATCAGTTAAGGTTTGGTGCTTTAATTCGTTGAAGCTATCCGTGATACTATTAGTACTGTGAAGGGTGAAACGATCCATCCAGCACCAAGGACAGCGCTCCAACCTAGGCAGTGAACTGGCTAGTGATAATAGAAGATGGGATTATTCTCCAAACAGGAGAGGGTGATCAAAACACAGGTTAGTTCTTACCTTCTCTTTGTTTGGTAAAGTTTGAGTTCTGGTAAAAGTGTCTCCTCCATTAATACTGATCAGTTCAGCATCTGCAGGTGGAAACGGTGCGGGGAAAACCACTACATCACTCTTCAGTGTGTCTGAGCTGAAACACACGTCATACTGCTGGGTAGCTTTAGAGTAAGACCAGCTCCCGTCAGGGTGGGTGGTGATCATGGGGGCGCTGTACCTGCTGAAAGTGCCGTCTGTCCTGTGGCATCTGACAGCTATTAGACTGATGAGACTCAGCAGGAAGATCACAGACACCGACGCGATGGCGATCAGCAGATACAAGTTCAAGTCAGAGAAGCTGTCCTCCTTTATAGGAACATGTCTGAACTGAGTCTGGACGTCAGCTGTGCTTTCAACCACCATCACCTCAATAGACACCGTAGCTGACAGGGAAGGTTCTCCGTTATCAGAAACCAGCACCACCAAGGGGTGGGTTTTCAGATCATTGTCACTCATTCTCCTCTTAGTCCTGATTTCCCCGGTGCTGGTTCCAATCTTGAACAAGTTGTTTCCTTTGGGCTCAGACAGGTGATAAGAAAGCAGCGCATTGTATCCAGAGTCTGCGTCCACAGCCCTGATCTTTGCTACAAAGTATCCTGCTTCAGCAGAATAAGGGATGGTCTCACTGTTAACAGAACCGTGTTCAGAATAAGGAGCTAAAATGGTTGGATTATTATCATTTTCATCCAGGATTAAAACATTAACAGTCACGTTGCTGCTGAGCAGAGGAACACCAGAGTCTGTGGCCTGAACTTTAAACTGAAATGTTTTTAACTCTTCGTGGTTAAATGCCTGCAGACTGATTACATCTCCTGTTTGTGAGTTTATGTTTAAAACTGAAGTTATTGGAATATTTTTTGAAAAGTTACCTAATAATGAATATATCACTTTAGCATTTTCTGCTTCATCTGGGTCTTGTGCCATTATAATAGCAACAGTAGATCCAACTGCACTATTCTCTTTTACATAAACATTTATTACAGGCTTTGAGAAATGAGGGGCATTGTCATTAACATCAGAAATGTGAACAGGGATAACATTAGTACTAGAGAGAGGTGGATTTCCCTCATCCGTAGCCAAAATGGTTACATTATAGTATGACACGCGCTCTCTGTCAAGTTCTCCATCAACTGTCAACGAATAATAATTTTTATAGTTTAGCTTAAGCTTGAAAGGAACAGACCCAATGATCTTAGCACTGGTGAGACCATTTTTACCTCCATCTTTGTCAGTCACAGTCACCAGAGCAACAACAGTTCCTGTTTCAGCATCTTCTTTAATTGGACTCATCAAGGATGTGACCACAATCTCCGGGATGTTGTCATTAACATCAATCACTTCCACCAAAATTTTACCATGCACACTCCGTGAAGGTGTACCTTTATCCCTCGCTTGTATGCGGATATCATACGCAGCACTTTCTTCATAGTCTATCTTTCCTATGACAGTTATTACCCCTGTGTCGGGGTTTATTGAGAATAAAGCACCCGGATTGAAATTTCCTCTTGGAATAAATGAGTATAATATTTCACTGTTTATTCCTTCATCTGAATCTACAGCACTAACAGTGAGAACGGAAGATTGCAAAGGAGTGTTTTCATGGACCTGGGCCTTATACAAAGATTGAGTAAATACTGGACTATTGTCATTAATATCCATTACATGTACAGTGAGTGTTAATGTCCCTGACCTGGAAGGTTTACCTCCATCAAAAGCTGTTAGAATAAGGTGAATAGCTGCTTTCTTTTCTCTGTCTAAGGATTTTTGCAGCACTAACTCGGCAGACTCACTGTGCTGTCCTCCGCTTTGCACGTCAAGCGAAAAATATTCATTGGGACTCAGCTTGTAGCCTTTTACCGCGTTACTCCCCGTGTCTGCGTCGTTTGCCATAGGTAGTAAATATTTTTCCCCGGAAAAAGAAGATTCTGAAATATTCAAAGTCATTCCCTTTTCACGAAACGATGGTGCATTATCATTGATGTCAATAATTTGAATTTCTATACGATGTAGATGCATCGGGTTGCTTAACATGGCTTCTATATTCAGCGCACATTTTTCCGTGTTTGGACAAAGCTCTTCGCGATCGATCCTGTTACAAACATACAGGGTCCCTGCTTTCAAATCCACGTCAAAATACTTCTGAGAATTCCCAGAGACTATTCGTAAATCCCGTCTTTCCAACTCTTTCACGCTGATTTGTAAATCCTTGGCGAGATTTCCCACTATTGTTCCTTTGTCAACCTCCTCGGAAACGGAGAACGAGAGCTGCGCCGTGGCCGTGCCACAGAAATAAAGCAGAGCCCAGATGCGTATCCAGACTGCGTCTCCGTGCCATTCACGTCCCATTGCTGCCAGGCCAGGAATAAATAAATAAAATACAATCTAATTTCGGAACATCTCCGCTTTGTGGCAAATAGCAGAGGCTCCCTCTCTAGCGTGAGCGAATATGTTTTCTCATAAAGCAGCGCTCTACCATGGCTACATATGGGGAGGAGGAGCCTGACGCAAAAAAAAAAAAAAAAAAAAAAAGGAGGGCCACTCACAAATGTGTGGTCTCCAGCGACATCAACTGCTGGTTTCTTATGTATGAATACTGTAATTTGATTGCAATATTAATGACAAGAAGTTTATCTGAACATTAGAAAAAGCTAAAAACGAATATTGGCGTTCAGTGCACAAATAAAAGCAGAAGTGTAGAGTTTTATTTCTGCTAAAACAATCTAAAGACAAAGTACAGCTTCCTCTGACAGCTTCAACAATAATACTATCCCAATTACCGCTGTTCCAAATGAAAATGTCAAGCATGAAGCACTAAGGACCAAGACGTGCGGTAGGGTTCATAGCTGGTGAGGCACTGACGTCATCAGAGTCAGATTTACAAATATATACACTCTACAGAGTAGACTCATTGCAAATTGCTGAAAGAGACTGATTGAGCCAAATAAATTGACCAAGAGACATGGAAAAAATATTGATTCTTTGATGGAAAAAAATAAAACTAAATTATATGTCATTTGATTGGTAACAGTTTACGAGTTATGACGGATTTCCGCATTTGTAACACATTTAAAAACTATAACCCACATTACGCACATTTAATTACAAAAACAAAACATCGCTGTCTTACCTCTGCTTATAAATTAAGTCCATGCGGCGCTCTTTCTAAACAAAAATATCGGTAATTTTCCAGTAAAAGTCCTTATTATCTTTCTTCAGTTTTAAAAGTCTCTCAGTCTCAATGGAGATCACTGCCAGGGAGGAAAGCCTTCCTTGATCAGTCCTTTTCCGGCTGTATGTTTAGAGTCTTTTTAGTGCCTTACTTGTTTAGCATAACTCGCTAATAATACATCCATAACTTGCTGTCGCTCTACAGTTTTAGGATCAGGAGCGGTGCCCCTTGAGCGCCCCCTGCCTAGAGGCCAAGGAACTGCCTCACCTACAACCAGTGCTTTGCCGGTTATGATCGCGCAGCAGCACGAGAACATGTTACCTGCACACAGTTTGAAGACCAAAACACAATTCGTAATCCACATAAATTAAATTGTGGAAAATCAGTTCATAATTGTTTGAACAACTGAATT
Organism: Fundulus heteroclitus; assembly: GCF_011125445.2. Taxonomy (NCBI): domain Eukaryota; kingdom Metazoa; phylum Chordata; class Actinopteri; order Cyprinodontiformes; family Fundulidae; genus Fundulus; species Fundulus heteroclitus. The sequence goes on along the minus strand of NC_046383.1, from coordinate 20,807,253 downwards.
TATGATCTAGAGACAGGAAGATGCATTCACAGAATGGAAGCCAGCGCAGTTACCATGGGATTGCGCAATCCAGAAGAGGCCAAGCTCGCTGCGGCCTCACCGGCTTCACTATCAAGAGCCACCAAGGATTTACATGAAAATTAGGGAAAAGTCTGCGATTTTAAAGAAAATATGATAAAAAATTAGGAAATTAGATATAAAAAAATACTTATTACAAATGACTTAGTGAATCAAATTTTATATTATGTTATTATATATTTTCTTTCCTTCCATGATGACAAGTGAGGCCTGGCCTCACTTGCGTCCCCTGACTGCACGTCACTGCTACGGACAGAGTCCACAGCTGGATGTCTTCACTCAGATTGTGCTTGATTTCTTTAATTAAAATAATGGCGATGAACATCTATTTTAGATTGTTTTAGATAACACATTAAAGATTACTTATCTTGGTGGGGAAAACACTTTCCAAATGAAAGTTTTAGCAGAATTAGTATGCATATGTTCAGCCAGAGAATGCCAGGCAATTTTAACATTTTGTTTTCATAGCCATTTGAAAAAACACATTTCCAATCACAAAATCTTGTCAACAAAACTAAAAGATAGACGAAATATCACTAGGAGAGGCACCAAAGAAAACAGAGCATACGGTCATGGGTTGAACAGCAAAACAACCACAATATATGTTGGTTATGTTATAAAAATCTAAAAATATCACCAAGTATATAAAATTGTAATTAGATCACCCATTAAAAGACGGCATGCTACAAACCTAAAAAGGCAAAAATCCTAAATTATTACTTGTGATGGAGTCATAATAATAAAAAAAAAAACATATGCTGTCTCTGCCTTTCTTACCTTTTCTTTGTTCGGTAAAGTCTGAGTTCTGGTAAAAGTATCTCCTCCATTAATACTGATCAGTTCAGCATCTGCAGGTGGAAACGGTGCGGGGAAAACCACTACATCACTCTTCAGTGTGTCTGAGCTGAAACACACGTCATACTGCTGGGTAGCTTTAGAGTAAGACCAGCTCCCGTCAGGGTGGGTGGTGATCATGGGGGCGCTGTACCTGCTGAAAGTGCCGTCTGTCCTGTGGCATCTGACAGCTATAAGACTGATGAGACTCAGCAGGAAGATCACAGACACCGACACGATGGCGATCAGCAGATACAAGTTCAAGTCAGAGAAGCTATCGTCCTTTATAGGAACATGTCTGAACTGAGTCTGGACGTCAGCTGTGCTTTCAACCACCATCACCTCAATAGACACCGTAGCTGACAGGGAAGGTTCTCCGTTATCAGAAACCAGCACCACCAAGGGGTGCGTTTTCAGATCGTTGTCGCTCATTCTCCTCTTAGTCCTGATTTCCCCGGTGCTGGTTCCAATCCTGAACAGGTTGCTTCCTTTGGGCTCAGACAGGTGATAAGAAAGCAGTGCATTGTATCCAGAGTCTGCGTCCACAGCCCTGATCTTTGCTACAAAGTATCCTGCTTCAGCAGAATAAGGGATGGTCTCACTGTTAACAGAACCGTGCTCCGAATAAGGAGCTAAGATGGTTGGATTATTGTCATTTTCATCCAGAACACACAAATTTACAGTTACACTGCTGCTGAGTGGAGGCACGCCAGAGTCTGTGGCTTTAACTTTAAACGGAAATGTTTTTAACTCCTCATGATTAAAAGACTGCAGACTGATTATATCTCCAGTCTCTGAGTTGATGTTTATAAACGAAGACACAGGGATATTTTTCGCATCACCTTCCAAAGAGTATGTTACTCTCCCGTTTTCATTTATATCAGGATCAACTGCAGTTATGGTAAAAATGCGGGCTCCAACGGGGCTGTTTTCCTTTACGTAAACATTCATCACGGAATCGTGGAAACGAGGTGCATTGTCATTGATATCGGAAACTTGTACATTGATAACACTCGTGCTGGACAGAGACGGGGAGCCGTCATCACTTGCTATAATTGTGACATTATATGAAGGATTTGCTTCTCTATCAAGTGGTCCATCTACAACTAAAGAGTAATAGCTCTTATAATTAGAATTTAGCTTAAAAGGAGTTGAACCAACAAGATTACAACGAGTTTGGCCGTTTTTGCCTCCGTCTTTGTCCGTCACTGTAACTAAGGCGACAACGCTTCCTACTTCAGCATTTTCTTTAACCGGGTTCATCAGTGACGTCACAATAATTTCTGGAGTATTGTCGTTTACATCCACTACTTCAATCAAAATCTTTCCATTTGATCTCCGAGGTAACGCACCTTTGTCTGCTGCTTGTACATGAATTTCATACGCTGGTTGTATTTCATAATCTAATTTCCTTTTAACACTAATTACACCTGTTTCTGAATTTATAAAGAAGGTGTCGGCGGGATTGAAGCTGGCACGTTTGACAAAAGAGTAAATTATCTTTGCATTTTCTCCCTCGTCTAAATCCGTGGCATTAAGCTGAATAATAGTAGATCCTATTGGAGCATTTTCATTAACGCGAGCTTTATAGAGTGTTTTGCCAAAAGACGGCGAGTTATCATTGGCATCTAAAACATGAATAATGATTTGTACACTTCCGGATTGTGGAGGTCTGCCTCCATCTGTGGCGGTGAGCGTTAGTTTAATAACTTTTTGCTTTTCCCGGTCCAAAGCTTTCAGAAGCGCTAGTTCAGCAGAAGCGCCGTGTTCTCCGCCGCTCTGTACATCGAGGGAAAAGTATTCGTTTACACTGAGCTTGTACGTCTTCACAGAATTGCTGCTTGAATCTGCATCGACTGCCAAAGGCAGCAAGAAGCGCTCCCCCACTTGAGAAGATTCAGAAACATTGAGAGAAAATGATTTCTCCACGAAAGCGGGCGCGTTGTCATTTATATCACTGATCGCCACCTCAATGCGTCTGTGCGCCACGGGATCACTCAGTATGGCCTCAACGTTCAATACACATTTAACAGCGTTTAGACAAAGCTCCTCACGATCTATTCTGTCGTTGACATAAAGATCCCCCGTTTTAAAATTAGCCTCAAAATATTTCTTACTGTATCCCGACACAATATTTAGATTCCTGGTTTGCAGGTCCCGAACATTGACATTTAAATCCTTTGCGAGGTTCCCGACCACGGTTCCTTTGTCCGCCTCCTCGGCAACAGAGTATGATATCTGGGCTGCAGACCAGTCGGATACAAACAACATAAGCAGCGAAACGAGAATCCCATCATTCCTTCCTCTGCCCATCGCTGATATAAGAGAAAGGGTCCAGATCTTAATTATTTCTATAATAAAGCCACTCGTTCTGCCAAAATTCTTAAAGCAAATGATTCCACTCCCCTGCTTTCAGCCATGGTTTCTGCTCCTCTACAAAGCGCACATCGTCTGCTGTGACGCATAGAAGGAAAGGAGGAGACTAAAAACAGCGAGCTCACACAACACACGGTCATCAACGACCCCACGCGTTGCAACCATAAACTGTGAGAAACGTCCAAAAAATAGCACACCCACTGGGTCACAAATAACGCGTGTAACATATGAGCCCATGGCATTAGAGTAAAAACAAACTAAACTAAAAGTGAAAAACTGGACAATCAACCATAGCAGGTGTTGTGATCCGACAGCAGATATCACAACTGACATGACAACGTGCATTATAGAAAAAAAGAATATATATTTTGTATATATAGGCCCGGAGTGGCTAACAAGGAGGACCGGGACAATTCCCGGTGTGCCAGTCTGATATTTGGGCAGATGTTCCCCCTTTTCTTTTTTTTATTTTTTTTTTTATTTATTGGGCTGTTTAGTTATGATATTGTGGAGTGAATCCCGCCGCTACGCAGCCGCTATCCCTGGGCTGCCTCCGCCTCCACTGGAAGCTCTATTTCTTTTTTTTCCCGCGCACCCTCACGTAACGTCAGTGCTCTCGGTCAACGGTGTATGAAAGGTGTTGAAAGAGAGGGGGCAGCGCGGTGGAGAAAGTTAGAATTAAAGAGGAAAGCTCTCAAAACAGCCGCTGCTGAATGTGGAAAAATGGGCAGCTTATTCAATTAAAATGAGCTCACGGCTTGAAACGTCATTTAAGACGACGAAATGGGTAAGGAAAGAGGTTGAACATTGCCTGTAAATCACCCTACAAGTTAATTATAAAGGCATTGAATTTTGTTATGGTGCATAATGTAATGTTATATAGTTTGAATAATAGTATGATGCAACGTCACATAACTTGGGAAATTTTAATTTTGAGCCCTTCAGATTCAGAAGTAAGATACAGCACCAAGTACCAGACATTAGCTCACAAGTTCTGAGTGGGTAGATAGGATTACTCATTAGGTGAATTTTAAAATTAATATAGTGACGAGAATGGTGCTGTTCTCTATGAATAGTGCACTGAGATGTTGGGTGGCTTTATTTTTATGAAACTGAAATTAATTTATCAGATGGCTTTACAAGGGGTGATTTCATTTGTGCTGGGAATTATAATCATTTTAAAAATAGGGGTGAGCAATATGGACTTTAAATTTTATTATGATATAGTGAGGCAATGTCTATCCATTTATCCATCCATTTTCTAATCCTAGTCCCTCAATGTGTGATAATGATAAAAGTTATGATAAAAGACTATTTACAGCTTTCTGGAGTCCTTTTTGCAGGTAACTGTGTGGCTGTGACTGCATGCTAATTATTGTCTGATAAGCACTAATATTATCCTTAAAAAAGCATTTGAAAATGTAACATAAATCACAACAAAAATATGTTGCATTAGGGCTCACGTTACATTAAGAAATGTGCTTTTTTATTACCAAACTATACACAGTAACTGCATTTAATTGTATTTTTGAAATTGTTAATAATTATTGATGCTCTCAATGAACCAGCAGTGGAGAAAATAGCAAAAATAACAATCCTGACAATACTGCCAGTTTTGGGGTGTTTCAGACACCACTAGTTAAAGATAAATCCAAATTCTAATCACGATATGGACCGCGACCCGACCCCGGATAAGCGGAAGATTATGGATGGATAGATGGATATGGAATTTTTCACGATAATGATAAAACGATATGATAAAGTCCCAACCCTATTTCAAAATGTGATTTAGCGTCAGAAGCAGAGCCATTAGCTATGAGGGGATTGCTCCTGTTAGTGCAGAAGAAACAGGTAAGCGACAGCAAACAGGCTTAAATTGGAGGCAACTGGACTTTCGTTCAGTTCTTTCTGAAAACATTTTGCAACCTATTCAGGAGTCTTTGTCAATTCTGGCGGCTCGCACTTGAGCAAACTGCAGCTGGTTTATATACTGTATATCTCAACTTAAAGTTTTTAGATTACAAGCCGAACAGCATGGTAGCATGGTGCTAACTTGGAGTATCACCGAGCCAGGGCTGCCTGTTTGACTAGACAAAACATTTTGTCTTTTCAGACTTGAACTATGCATTCCATATACATATAGGCCTGTCTTGATAACAAATTTTGCTGAATGGTAAATCTTCATCTAAATTATCGAGATAAACCACACCATTGTCATTTGGAGACCTTTTCAATGGATATGATAATGGCATAATAATGCAAGTATACCCTCTCAACATAACAGCTCATATAATAGGTGGTTGGCAGCCATCATTAGGCTTAAATTAAAAAAAGCTCCCACACTGGAGCAGTCATGTTCGGCTTTGACACCAATTCCATTTTTTTTTCAAACTAGCATTTCTTTGTCTCTCCCTCACGAGGCTCTCATGCTAAAATGTGAGAATCTGCCTACCTGACAGGTAGCCTGATTTAACTCCTCCTACACTGAGGAAATGAGAAGTGTAGGAGGAGGAGAAGGATGAGTACAGGGGTGCAACATACTGAAACCTTTTATGTCCAGTTTCATGGAGACAACAGGGAAACACAAGGGGCATAAAGCAAGCATACATTAAAGTTTAAGTTTTCTATCTAACAGCCAAAATATAAGTCCCATTGGTAACCTACCTTCTCTTTGTTGGGTAAAGTCTGAGTTCTGGTAAAAGTGTCTCCTCCATTAATACTGATCAGTTCAGCATCTGCAGGTGGAAACGGTGCGGGGAAAACCACCACATCACTCTTCAGTGTGTCTGAGCTGAAACACACGTCATACTGCTGGGTAGCTTTAGAGTAAGACCAGCTCCCGTCAGGGTGGGTGGTGATCATGGGGGCGCTGTACCTGCTGAAAGTGCCGTCTGTCCTGTGGCATCTGACGGCTATAAGACTGATGAGACTCAGCAGGAAGATCACAGACACCGACACAATGGCGATCAGCAGATACAAGTTCAAGTCAGAGAAGCTGTCCTCCTTTATAGGAACATGTCTGAACTGAGTCTGGACGTCAGCTGTGCTTTCAACCACCATCACCTCAATAGACACCGTAGCTGACAGGGAAGGTTCTCCGTTATCAGAAACCAGCACCACCAAGGGGTGCATTTTCAGGTCATTGTCGCTCATTCTCCTCTTAGTCCTGATTTCTCCGGTGCTGGTTCCGATCCTGAACAGGTTGTTTCCTTTGGGCTCAGACAGGTGATAAGAAAGCAGCGCATTGTATCCAGAGTCTGCGTCCACAGCCCTGATCTTTGCTACAAAGTATCCGGCTTCAGCAGAATAAGGGATGGTCTCACTGTTAACAGAACCGTGCTCAGAATATGGTGCCAGGATAGTTGGATTATTATCATTTTCATCCAGGATTAAAACCTTAACAGTCACATTGCTGCTGAGTGGAGGAACACCAGAGTCTGTGGCCTGAACTATAAACTGAAAGGTGTTTAACTCCTCATAGTTAAACGACTGTAGGCTGATTATATCTCCTGTATCTGAGTTGATGCTCAATATTGAAGAAATTGGGGTACTTTTTGGAAATCCATTCAAAAGTTTGTAGGCAATCTTTGCATTGTCATTTAGATCCGGATCAACTGCACTCATTGTGTAAATCTTTGTACCGAAAGGACTGTTTTCTTTTACATAAATGTGAACCACAGGTTCTGCGAAATGAGGTGCGTTATCATTGATATCGGCAACGTGAACAGTAATTTCTTTGATGCTAGACAAAGATGGACTTCCCTCATCTGAAGCTACGACTGTTATATTATAAACAGAAATCCTTTCTCTGTCCAGTGGTCCATCAACTACTAATGAATAGTCATTTTTGTAGTTGGACTTCAGTTTAAAAGGAAAAGACCCAACTATACTGCATCTGGCCACCCCATTGTTCCCTCCATCTTTGTCACTCACTGTAATAAAAGCAACTATCGTCCCCAGATCTGCATCTTCTTTCACTGGCGTCATCAAGGATGTGACAGATATTTCTGGAGCATTGTCATTCACATCAATCACCTCTATTAACAATTTGGCATGCGCACTACGAGGTGAGGCTCCCTGGTCTTTCGCCTGAACTCTGATTTCATACGCACGTGTTTCTTCATAATCCAGACTCCCTTTCACCGTTATTTCTCCTGTTTCAGAATTTAGATCAAACATTTTTGATGGATCCATACTTCCTGTTTTTATGAAGAAATAATTAATCTTACTGTTCACACCTTCGTCCAAATCTGTCGCATTTAACTTAATAACAAATGTTCCAGGAGTAACATTTTCTCTGATCTGCACCTTATAAAGAGATTTACTAAACACGGGAGTGTTGTCATTAACATCTATGACATTAACAGTGAGCTGCAATGTCCCTGATCTAGGCGGTTTACCTCCATCTACTGCAGTCAAAACAAGTTTAATCACTGGTTGTTTTTCTCTGTCTAAAGCTTTTTGCAACACTATCTCAGCCAAAACGCCATGTTCTCCACCACTCTGTACATCAAGTGAGAAATGTTCATTCGGACTCAGCTTGTAGCTTTTCACAGCGTTGCTTCCTATATCCGCATCCACCGCTACAGGGAGAGGAAATCTCTCTCCCGGCGATAATGACTCCGAGATATTTAATGTATGTGTTTGTTCAATAAACGAAGGCGGGTTATCATTCACATCAAGGATATTTATCTCAATGCGGTGCACGTTCATGGGGTTGCTTAAAGCCGCTTGTATTTTGACCGAGCATTTTACCAAATGAGGACAAACCTCCTCTCTGTCTATTCGCTCAGCGACAAAGAGGTTCCCAGTCTGTAAATTCACGTCAAAATATGTCTTGCTGAAACCCGAAACAATGCGTAGATCCCTGCTGTTCAGATCGTGCACGTTGAGGTTTATATCCTTGGCAATATTCCCCACAACAGTCCCTTTGTTCACCTCCTCGGAAACTGAATACGAAAGCTGCGATGCAGACCGCTCACAAAGACAAAGCAGCACAACAAAATTAGTCCAGAAATGTCCGTGTTGCCTTCGCCAAATCATCCTTAATGTAGCGACAAAACGGAGCCCAATAAATCATTGATCCTCCAAAAAAATATGAATTTCCAAAACGTTATGGATTTGTTTCTTATCCCAACCATACAACCGAGTGGCAGGGGACTACAAACGCTGATGACGGGTTATTCTTTCATACACGAACGAAGGAGGGGTTAAAGACTTTATACGTAAATGACGCAACTCATACTAATGGTCTCGGGTGACATCATGTGGTAGAAAATATGTGCACACTTAAGAGAAATAGAAAACTGACTTGGTTAAACGTTGTAAATGATACGGAATATGGCTACTGGTGGTTTAATTGTATCAACAACATAAATGTAATATTCATATATATATGTTTATACATTTGAATGTTACATTTAAATATTTAAATATAATTTCTACAATCCATCACTTGACATTTGATAATTCAATGACAAAAACATATCTTGAAAAATCCAAATAAAAACGTAAAGCTAGTTATTGTTGCACAATTGTGCAATAACTGGTTTCACTTAAAATGCCTGCATATTTTGCAGTAACGAAAAAAAGAAAAAGAAACTCGTAACTGAGTCGGTTTAGGACCCACATGGTGTTTTTCTGGGATCAGCACCATAGACAGCGACTAAGGCACTTTGTACTTTCTTGGTTTTTAAAATGAGTAATCATCTGTGATTGAGTAAAGACCGGCTCTTCCGAGACCGAGACCATGACCGAGCCCTCCGAGGCCAAGCACAAGGCCAAGGCTGAACCTTTAAAATTAGACGTATGTTATGGGACACTATGTTTTGTTTTTTTTTTTTTCCGAAAAAAGAAAAAAAAAAAAAAAAAAAAGGTTTAAAGCACAAAATGCAAAGTTAAAAAGAGGTCATTTTATTTAACTAAAAGTACTTTTCTGCGTTAAATAATAATTGTAATAAACTAATAAGGTTATTTGTAAACCGGTGCAACATTTCTAATGAGGTTCAGGGAGGAGTTTTCCAGTTATTTTATTTGTTTAATCCCTGTTTGCATAAACCTCTAAGTAAATTATGGATCTACTATGTCTAAGACACAGTACAACATTTCTCTGTAAAAACACAGATATAATACAGATGTAAACTTCGTAGCTTCAATCCTTTTGTACTCGCTGGTTTTTAATGCAGCATGCGAGTAAACGTATGGTTTTATTTAGTCTTGCAATGTTTTTTTTTATGTTTTTAACGTTGATGTATTGTTGTGATATGTAATTTCTGTCGACAGCACTTTAGCCAACAGTAATTGTTTTCAAAAACGCTATAAATAAATTTAATTTCACTACAAAACGATTATCTTCCATATCTTTGAAAGTTGACAGGCAACAGGCACATAGCAGCTTACTTGGGGGTCATTCACAATTTTCAGTAATGTAATGCATCGGAACCTGTCTACCATGTAGAAAACATACCTAAAAATAATATGTGGATAACCTTATCATTCACAACCTCATGTGATTCTTTGTGATATATGTGGACTAGTTTTATAACGTCCCATTGTATTGAACGCACCACTCACAAAGTTTCGGAACTCGATGCGCAAGCGCACTCCTTTTCTAAGGGAACTTCAGCCGTTAGCTAAGCAGTTTTTCAGAGCGGTTATGTGCTGTTAAAACTGATCAAAATAAAATGATGCAGTTACCATCCTATTGATTTTATTTGGGACCTGTTTCGACAAGCAGGAAGAGGCGGGGGCGGTGCTCTAGCTCGCGCTGTGTCCAGAACAGCAGCTGCTAAAAACTGGCCAAAACAGATCCACAGAACGCCTGGTTTTGGCTGTTCTCTGAAACGGTGTCAAAAAGGGCTGAGATTACATTGTTTATTTCTTCCACTTTTAATTAAAATACCCCCCAAAATACGAGTTGCTCTTTAGCAGAGTCATCCTCGTGTTTCTTTTTTTTCTTTTCTTTTTTTGCTGCGATGTATCCAAGACATTCAATGTCACCTGTGACTAAAATAAATTTGCCACAGAGGCAGAAGAGGATCACCACATCCGTCAAATTATTCCTCTGAGTTCAACGGCAGTGATGCTGCAGTACTCAACAATAAGTGTAAAAATGTAGTTGATCTTTGTAACTGCAACCTGATAAATTCCGATTATCTCTTGCGGCTTTAAACCGTATTTAGTTTTGCTTTGCCATGGTTTTATCATGTAAGATACAACTGGAAAGCGACTTTTCATGCGAAAACTGCATGCACTTTAGAATGTACTTAAAGAATGATAGATCCAACTCCTTGAACACATGGTCTGTTACATGTTAGAAACACACTACTGGGAATGTCTGGTTGGACATCCAGGTTGTACAGTTTTGCACCTTGAAGGTTTAAAATTATTGTATAGTATTTACTATGGGCACGCGTGCATCAACGATGGAACGATTGAGTAATTAAATCATGCATAATAATCTACATCATTTTAAAGGGGCTACTATCTGACTTTTTGACTCAAATATCAGTCTTATTAGATTCTAAGGACTATTTGCACTCTTAAGCTTTTCAGGAAGCGCTGTTGATGAGCGCAATAAACTGAATTCATGCAATATCCCAACACCACTACCAAAAAAAAAACAGACAAAGAGGAAACACTATTTCCTGTTGTATCTTCGTGTTACATGTAATCTGTGTGCATAGAGCCGGTGTCTGTCTCATCAAAAATGTCACGATTGTAACACATCATGAGAATAAAGATTATTGATTCTTCACAAAAAAAGGTTTTAATAAGTTGTTTTAGGAAAAAAAAATTTCAATCGGGCAGCTCTACTAAAAACATTATAAGAGTTGTTTTCAAAGGACTGCATGTGTTATTGCAAAAAGTTTTAAACGGGACATGCTGTACTGAGTTTTGTATGGCTGTTGATAGTCATAAAATGTCAATCTCCTTTTTTTATTCTGACAAATTATCAATCACGGTTTAAGTTTTCTATCTTGTAGGTCTAACAACCAAAATATAAACCCTAATTCCCATTGGTCACCTACCTTCTCTTTGTTGGGTAAAGTCTGAGTTCTGGTAAAAGTGTCTCCTCCATTAATACTGATCAGTTCAGCATCTGCAGGTGGAAACGGTGCGGGGAAAACCACTACATCACTCTTCAGTGTGTCTGAGCTGAAACACACGTCATACTGCTGGGTAGCTTTAGAGTAAGACCAGCTCCCGTCAGGGTGGGTGGTGATCATGGGGGCGCTGTACCTGCTGAAAGTGCCGTCTGTCCTGTGGCATCTGACAGCTATTAAACTGATGAGACTCAGCAGGAAGATCACAGACACCGTCACGATGGCAATCAGCAGATACAAGTTCAAGTCAGAGAAGCTGTCCTCCTTTATAGGAACATGTCTGAACTGAGTCTGGACGTCAGCTGTGCTTTCAACCACCATCACCTCAATAGACACCGTAGCTGACAGGGAAGGTTCTCCGTTATCAGAAACCAGCACCACCAAGGGGTGCGTTTTCAGGTCGCTGTCGCTCATTCTCCTCTTAGTCCTGATTTCCCCGGTGCTGGTTCCAATCCTGAACAGGTTGTTTCCTTTGGGCTCAGTCAGGTGATAAGAAAGCAGCGCATTGTATCCAGAGTCTGCGTCCACAGCCCTTATCTTTGCTACAAAGTATCCTGCTTCAGCAGAATAAGGGATGGTCTCACTGTTAACAGAACTGTGCTCAGAGTAAGGAACTAAAATGGTTGGATTATTATCATTTTCATCCAGGATTAAAACATTAACAGTCACGTTGCTGCTGAGCGGAGGAACACCAGAGTCTGTGGCCTGAACTTTAAACTGAAACGTTTTTAATTCTTCGTAGTTAAATGACTGCAGGCTGATGATTTCTCCTGTATCCGAGTTAATTGTCACCATTGAACTAATCTGCGCATTTTTAGGATAATTAATTAAACTGTACGTTGATTTTGCATTCTCATCTGAATCTGAATCAAATGTGGTTAGTTTATGGATTGTTGTTCCAGTTGGAATGTTCTCCTTTACAAACACGTTAATCAGAGAATCAGTGAATCGAGGCGGATTGTCATTTACATCAGAAACCTGAACAACAATCACGGCTGTGCTCGAGAGTGCAGGTGATCCCTCATCTGTTGCTGCAATGGATATGTCATATTTGGAAATATTTTCTCTGTCGAGAGGTCCATCAACCAACAATGAATAATAATTTTTATAGTTGGATTTTAACTTAAATGGAACAGAACTTATTATCTTACAGTTTATTTGGCCGTTTTTGCCTCCATCTCTATCCGTGACCGTGACCGTCGCAACAGCTGTGCCCTTTTCAGCGTCTTCCTTTATTGGGCTCATTAAAGATGACACTAATATTTCCGGAGCATTGTCGTTGACATCAACCACTTGGACTAAAACTTTGCTATGTGCACTGCGGGGAGGAGTTCCTTTGTCTCGTGCTTGAACACGAATTTCAAATGCTTGGTTTTCCTCAAAATCAATGCTGCCTTTAACTGTGAGCTCTCCACTGTTGTTATCAATGAAAAACATTTCTTCAGGGTTAAAATGCGTCCTCTCTGTAAAAGTGTAAACAATCTGACCATTAACGCCTTCGTCTAGATCAGAGGCAGACAGTGTTAACAAAGATGTGCCAATGTTCGCATTTTCAGTCACTTGTATTTTGTAAAGAGACTTACTGAAGAGTGGTGAATTGTCGTTTACGTCCAGAACATTCACTTTTATCTGCAAAGTCCCTGTTTTAGGGGGTTTCCCTCCATCCGTTGCAGTCAGAATCAAATCAATAACAGGCTCTTTTTCTCGATCTAATGCTTTCTGCAGCACTAACTCAGCAAAGACACTCTGGTCACCAGCGCTCTGTATATCCAATGAGAAATACTCATTTTGGTTTATTTTATATGTCTTTACTGAATTAGACCCCACATCCTCATCATGAGCAACTGGGAGTGGATGTCTCTCCCCAACATATGACGCTTCAGATATATCAATTGCGATTACTTCTTCGAGAAAAAGGGGAGCATTATCATTAATATCATTTATCAAAACTTCAATTCGATGGAGGCTGCGAGGGTTGCTCAATACGGCCTCGATGTTTAAAGAACACCTCGCCAATTTAGGACAAAGCTCCTCCCGGTCTATTCTTTCTGTGACAAAAAGTACTCCAGATTCCCGATTTATGTCAAAATACCGTTTTCTATACCCTTGTGTCATTTGGAGATTCGTGGACTGCAGCTGCTGCACACTGAGGTTTAAATCCTTCGCAACGTTTCCAACCGCTGTGCCTTTGTCCACCTCCTCAGAAATTGTATACGAGATCTGAGCCACGGACCAATCACAGAGACAAAAAAGGGTGAAAACCAGGCTCCACGTATTATCCCATTGTGTCCGAGCAGCCATCGCGTTTCAGAAAAAATAGCAACTCGTTCTGATGTAGTGGTTAAAAACGTGATGTTCCTCCCTTTCTTTCACGTATCCATTCTTGCAAACGATCCGCACTCGTTTCGGGCCTCGCTCATCTGCGAGCTGTTCTCACAAAGCAAACCCACATGATGACGTTTCAGCTTTACGTCTTGACTCGCGGAGGAGTTTCCCGTCCCTAAAATATTTTTTTGCGTGGTCTCTTGCGACACCTTGTGACCAGTTAATAATACAACAAATTAAAATTCTGTGTGATTATTATTATTGTTATTATTATTAATATTATTTTTTGGATAAAGTTCTACAAAAATAATTTATTTGGGCAACTAAACTGCAAAGTGTGCTCTGTTGGCAAATAGCTCCTTTATTAAAGCCAACTAAGCAATAAAAATTATTTAAAAGCTAAATAAAATATATTTTTTCATAAAAAAAACCATTTGGTTTTGTTCTGTTTTAATGACCAATGCAACGTGTCACGGGGCGCTCACATCATTGAATTAGATATAACAGTATCAGCACCAAGAACAGCTCTTGAATCTCAATCTCAATACAGAGTACAGAGAAAAGGCAAGAACGTGTCAGAACCACAGACAGCACACCGATAAAATGCCATTGTCCTGCTGCCATTGTGTTACTGCTTTATTGTAAAAACAACAAAACCATATATATTTTGTTTGCTGTTTTGTTTTTATAGATGTTATAAAGATATAAAACAATAATAAATAAAGTATTTCCCTACAGTCCTACAGGGGGACGTTTGCATCTGCGTTCAACTATTCCCTTAGCGAGGAGTGTGCTGGAAACACTGTGTGGCGCACAGAGAGCAATCTCTGGTCAATGGCCTTGCTCAAGGACCAATAGTAACAGACTTGAGTTCCAAACTGCAGACCTTTGGGCCCTCTACCTCACATAACCGCTCGGCTCTCTAGTCAGTAGGCCATGACTAGCCACCTAGCTGAACAATACGTTTCTGTTATTTGAGCAAAATATCATCGAAGCACTGAACAAAACAAAGAAGGATGGCACACAAAATGTAAATTATGATGCTGTCTAAAATCCATCATTATGGCAAAAACTGATTATCATGGATATGTGATTAAATGTTAAGCAAGTCTAAGCTTATGCCAAACTAATGCGAATACTCAACCCACACCTACAAAATCCTTTGAAATTTGGCATTGAAGTGGGTTTTTTAAAAACAATGCCATTAAACAAACTTTACAGATTTTATTTTACAGATCAAGAAGTGCTTTTCTTACCTTTTCTTTGTTTGGTAAAGTCTGAGTTCTGGTAAAAGTGTCTCCGCCATTAATACTGATCAGTTCAGCATCTGCAGGTGGAAACGGTGCGGGGAAAACCACTACATCACTCTTCAGTGTGTCTGAGCTGAAACACACGTCATACTGCTGGGTAGCTTTAGAGTAAGACCAGCTCCCGTCAGGGTGGGTGGTGATCATGGGGGCGCTGTACCTGCTGAAAGTGCCGTCTGTCCTGTGGCATCTGACGGCTATTAGACTGATGAGACTCAGCAGGAAGATCACAGACACCGACACGATGGCGATCAGCAGATACAAGTTCAAGTCAGAGAAGCTGTCCTCCTTTATAGGAACATGTCTGAACTGAGTCTGGACGTCAGCTGTGCTTTCAACCACCATCACCTCAATAGACACCGTAGCTGACAGGGAAGGTTCTCCGTTATCAGAAACCAGCACCACCAAGGGGTGCGTTTTCAGATCGTTGTCACTCATTCTCCTCTTAGTCCTGATTTCCCCGGTGCTGGTTCCAATCCTGAACAGGTTGTTTCCTTTGGGCTCAGACAGGTGATAAGAAAGCAGCGCATTGTATCCAGAGTCCGCGTCCACAGCCCTGATCTTTGCTACAAAGTATCCTGCTTCAGCAGAATAAGGGATGGTCTCACTGTTAACAGAACTGTGCTCAGAGTAAGGAACTAAAATGGTTGGATTATTATCATTTTCATCCAGGATTAAAACATTAACAGTCACGTTGCTGCTGAGCGGAGGAACACCAGAGTCTGTAGCCTGAACTTTAAACTGAAACGTTTTTAATTCTTCGTAGTTAAATGACTGCAGGCTGATGATTTCTCCTGTATCCGAGTTAATTGTCACAATTGAACTAATCTGCGCATTTTTAGGATAATTAATTAAACTGTACGTTGATTTTGCATTCTCATCTGAATCTGAATCAAATGTGGTTAGTTTATGGATTGTTGTTCCAGTTGGAATGTTCTCTTTTACAAACACGTTAATCAGAGAATCAGTGAATCGAGGCGGATTGTCATTTACATCAGAAACCTGAACAACAATCACGGCTGTGCTCGAGAGTGCAGGTGATCCCTCATCTGTTGCTTCAATGGATATGTCATATTTGGAAATATTTTCTCTGTCGAGAGGTCCATCAACCAACAACGAATAGTAATTTTTATAGTTGGATTTTAACTTAAATGGAACAGAACTTATTATCTTGCAGTTTATTTGGCCGTTTTTGCCTCCATCTCTATCCGTGACCGTGACCGTCGCAACAGCTGTGCCCTTTTCAGCGTCTTCCTTTATTGGGCTCATTAAAGATGACACTAATATTTCCGGAGCATTGTCGTTGACATCAACCACTTGGACTAAAACTTTGCTATGTGCACTGCGGGGAGGAGTTCCTTTGTCTCGTGCTTGAACACGAATTTCAAATGCTTGGTTTTCCTCAAAATCAATGCTGCCTTTAACTGTGAGCTCTCCGCTGTTGTTATCAATGAAAAACATTTCTTCAGGGTTAAAACGCGTCCTCTCTGTAAAAGTGTAAACAATCTGACCATTAACGCCTTCGTCTAGATCAGAGGCAGACAGTGTTAACAAAGATGTGCCAATGTTCGCATTTTCAGTCACTTGTATTTTGTAAAGAGACTTACTGAAGAGTGGTGAATTGTCGTTTACGTCCAGAACATTCACTTTTATCTGTAAAGTCCCTGTTTTAGGGGGTTTCCCTCCATCCGTTGCAGTCAGAATCAAATCAATAACAGGCTCTTTTTCTCGATCTAATGCTTTCTGCAGCACTAACTCAGCAGAGACACTCTGGTCACCAGCGCTCTGTATATCCAATGAGAAATACTCATTTTGGTTTATTTTATATGTCTTTACTGAATTAGACCCCACATCCTCATCATGAGCAACTGGGAGTGGATGTCTCTCCCCAACATATGACGCTTCAGATATATCAATTGCGATTACTTCTTCGAGAAAAATGGGAGCATTATCATTAATATCATTTATCAAAACTTCAATTCGATGGAGGCTGCGAGGATTGCTCAATACGGCCTCGATGTTTAAAGAACACCTCGCCAGATTAGGACAAAGCTCCTCCCGGTCTATTCTTTCTATGACAAAAAGTACTCCAGATTCCCGATTTATGTCAAAATACCGTTTTCTATACCCTTGTGTCATTTGGAGATTCGTGGACTGCAGCTGCTGTACACTGAGGTTTAAATCCTTCGCAACGTTTCCAACCGCTGTGCCTTTGTCCACCTCCTCAGAAATTGTATACGAGATCTGAGCCACGGACCAATCACAGAGACAAAAAAGGGTGAAAACCAGGCTCCACGTATTATCCCATTGTGTCCGAGCAGCCATCGCGTATCAGGAAAAAAAGCAACTCGTTCTGATGTAGTGGTTAAAAAAGTGATGTTCCTCCCTTTCTTTCACGTATCCATTCTTGCAAACGATCCGCACTCGTTTCGGGCCTCGCTCATCTGCGAGCTGTTCTCACAAAGCAAACCAACATGATGACGTTTCAGCTTTACGTCTTGACTTGCAGAGGAGTTTCCCGTCAATAAAATATTTTTTTGCGTGGTCTCTTGCGACACCTTGTGACCAGTTAATAATACAACAAACTAAAATTCTGTTTGATTTTTTTGTTTTGTTTTTTGGATAAAGTTCTACAAAAATAATTTGGGCAACTAAACTGTAAAGTATGCTCTGTTTGCAAATAGCTCATTTAATAAAGACAACTAAGCAATAACAATTATCTAAAAGCTAAATAAAATATATTTTTCATAAAAACCTTTGGTTTTGTTCTATTTCAATGACCAATGCAACGTGTCAAGGGGCGCTCACATCATTGAAATAGACTTAACAGTATCAGCACCAAGAACAGCTCTTGAATCTCAATACAGAGTACAGAGAAAAGGCATGAACGTGTCAGAACCACAGACCGATAATATGCCATTGCCCTTCTGCCATTGTGTTACTTCTTTATTGTAAAACAACAAAACCATACACACACACACACACACACACACACACACACACACACACACACATATACACACATATAAACATATGCACACACACACATACACACACATATACAAATATATATATATATATTGTTGTTTGCTGTTTTGTTTTTATAGAGGTTATAAGGATATAATACAAAAATAAAGAAAGTATTTCCCTACAATCCAACAGGGGGACGTTTGCATCTGCTTTCAACTATTCCCTTAGCGAGGAGTGTGCTGGAAACACTGTGTGGCGCACAGAGAGCAATCTCTGGTCAATGGCCTTGCTCAAGGACCCATAGTAACAGACTTGAGTTCCAAACTGCAGACCTTTGGGCCCTCTACCAGACAAAACCCCTCGGCTCTCTAGTCAGTAGACCATGACTAGCCACCTAGCTAAACAATACGTTTCTGTTATTTGAGCAAAATATCATCAAACACTGAACAAAACAAAGAAGGATGGCACACAAAGATGCAAATTATGATGCCGTCTAAAATCCATCATTATGGCAAAAACTGATTATCATGGATATGTGATTAAATGTTGCGCAAGTCTAAAGCTGTTTACAAACTAATGCGAATACTCAACCCACACCTACAAAATCCTTTGAAATTTGGCCTTGAAGCGGGTTTTTTAAAACAATGCCATTAAACAAACTTTATAGATTTCATTTTACAGATCAAGAAGTGCTTTTCTTACCTTTTCTTTGTTTGGTAAAGTCTGAGTTCTGGTAAAAGTGTCTCCTCCATTAATACTAATCAGTTCAGCATCTGCAGGTGGAAACGGTGCGGGGAAAACCACTACATCACTCTTCAGTGTGTCTGAGCTGAAACACACGTCGTACTGCTGGGTAGCTTTAGAGTAAGACCAGCTCCCGTCAGGGTGGGTGGTGATCATGGGGGCGCTGTACCTGCTGAAAGTGCCGTCTGTCCTGTGGCATCTGACAGCTATTAGACTGATGAGACTCAGCAGGAAGATCACAGACACCGACACGATGGCGATCAGCAGATACAAGTTCAAGTCAGAGAAGCTGTCCTCCTTTATAGGAACATGTCTGAACTGAGTCTGGACGTCAGCGGTGCTTTCAACCACCATCACCTCAATAGACACCGTAGCTGACAGGGAAGGTTCTCCGTTATCAGAAACCAGCACCACCAAGGGGTGCGTTTTCAGATCATTGTCGCTCATTCTCCTCTTAGTCCTGATTTCCCCGGTGCTGGTTCCGATCCTGAACAGGTTGTTTCCTTTGGGCTCAGACAGGTGATAAGAAAGCAGCGCATTGTATCCAGAGTCTGCGTCCACAGCCCTGATCTTTGCTACAAAGTATCCTGCTTCAGCAGAATAAGGGATGGTCTCACTGTTAACAGAACCGTGCTCAGAATATGGAGCTAAAATAGTTGGATTATTATCATTTTCATCCAGGATTAAAACCTTAACAGTCACGTTGCTGGTGAGAGGAGGAACACCAGAGTCTGTGGCCTGAACTTTAAACTGAAATGTGTTTAACTCTTCATAGTTAAACGACTGAAGGCTGATTATATCTCCAGTTTCTGAATTAATGTTTATCATTGAGGGGAGGTGCTGTCCTTTACCAATATTTTCCAAAACCGAATAACTCACCTTACCGTTGTTGTTGATGTCAGCATCAACTGCTGTGACTGTTTTAATTACCGTACCTATTTTACTGTTTTCTTTTACATAAACATTTATAATGGGTTCCGAAAACTTTGGTGCATTGTCATTTACATCAGAGACTAAAACACCAATAAAACTGGTGTTTGAGAGAGGAGGCTGCCCCTCATCTGAAGCTAATATTGTTACATTGTACCGAGGCGTTACCTCTCTGTCTAAGTGTCCATCCACAACTAAGGAATAATAATTTCTATAGTTTTTCTCAAGTTTGAAAGGAACTCTATTTAAAATCTTACAGGTGACTTCGCCATTTTTACCGCTGTCTTTGTCTAGAACTGAGACAAGAGCAACAGCAGTACCAATAGCAGCATCTTCTTTGACAGTATTCATGAGTGAAGTCACAGTTATTTCAGGAGCATTGTCATTAAGATCTATGACTTCAACCAGCACTTTACTGTGAGCAGACATGGGAGGCTGGCCTTTGTCTCTTGCTTCAGCACGGATCTCAAAAGCTTTCTTTTCTTCATAGTCGATTTTACCTTTGACTGAAATTACCCCCGTTTCAGGGTCTATTCTGAAAATGTCTAAAACATGATCCTGATCCTTACTGCGAAGAGAGTACACTATTTCACTGTTTGTTCCTTCATCGGCGTCTGTGGCATTTAAAGTGAAGATTGCAGCCCCAATTTGAATGTTTTCTGGTATGTTGATCTTGTAAAGACTACTTCTAAAAACCGGTGCATTATCATTGATATCTAGTACATTTATTTCAATTTCTGATGTACCTGAATTTGGCGGGGAGCCACCATCAAAAGCAGTTAACATGAGTCTTATGTTTGGCTTTGTCTCTCTGTCTAGGGTTTTTTGCAGCACTAATTCTGGAGATATACTGTCTCCCCTTTTGTTTGAGACAAGACTAAAATATTCATTTGAACTGAGCTTATAGCCACTGACGCCATTCTTACCTACATCGGCATCGCTTGCTTCTGATAAGGCAAATTTAAACCCAGGTGAAGTGTTTTCAGCCACATCCAATAGCTGGGATTGTGCATTAAAAGAAGGAGAATGATCATTGACATCTTTAATTTCTATCTCCACGCGGTACAGTTTCAAAGGGTTGTTTATCACAGCCTCCAAACTAACAATGCATTTAGGTTCATCTGCACACAGCTCCTCTCGATCTATCCTCTCACTGGCATACAAAAATCCGGTCTGTCGGTTTACCTCAAAGTATTTTTTTGTAGATGCAACAATTTGAAACAAGCGGGACTCCAAATCCTGCACATTCAGGCTAAGATCCTTGGCAATATTTCCGATATTAGTGCCTGGCTTCACTTCCTCTGCTACAGAATAAGACAGCTGAGTCGTCGCCGATTCCCGGTAAAAAAACAGCAGTGCGAGGAGAAAATATTTAACAGCAGGCGTCAAGAAATCCGTTGGTAACATATTTCTGTTGAAACAGATCAAATCTCCGCTATGTTGCATATCAGATCGGTCAAAATTCAAAGCGCAATCCCAGGTTTTGTCGAGGTGTATACTCCACAATGCCGTTCCGTCCGTTCCCAGATCTCTTTGTGCTAAAAATCACAATCAGTCCGCTTCTACTCTAGGAGGAGCCTTACTATATCAGTGCTACGGTCTATAGCGTCGCTAGGTGGTGGTTTAGAAAACTGCACTCTCCAGCAAAAAAAATAAAATAAAATAAAATAAATTAAATTAAATTAAAAAATAAAATAAAAACATAAACAAATAAAATAAAATAAAAATATAAATTCCTCTAAAATGACCCAATGTACTTTCATTGCAGACATTTATTTTTAAAGTTGTTAATTGTGACTTTACTCCTTACACAGAAAGAAAGGAAGATTGTGTGCATTTAACACATTGTTTGTAGAACTAATTAAAAAAAAACAATGACTTTTTTAAAAAAGTAATTAATTATATATATATATATATATATATATATATATATATATATATATATATATATATATATATATATATATATATATATATATATATATATACACACTCATTTAGTCAAATGTAAATACACAACATCCCGTCGATGTCTTGTCAATGTGAAGAAAATACAACAGACTTTTTTTCAATTTCAGCACCCTGGAGAGTGAAGCACTGTTAGCTCATTAGGTTTCAGGGGGTGATGTTGTACGAGTTAATGAAGAAGACCTTTTGCAGATTGCTTTAAAGACCAAGGACGCGCAATTATATTTTGAGGGGGCTGAAGCCAAACGCATCCATCGGCAAATTATTCATAAAACAAAAAACAAAAAAGTAATAGGCTATATTTAACTTTTATATTTTGTTAACACAATCAGCTCACTTCAATTAAATCAAGTTTTTAGCTTGAATAAATAGAGGAATAACAGACAAAAACAGATTGACAAATACCATATTCATGCTTTTTAATAACCAAAAATATCTTCAGTAATTATGAAAACTATTGAAACTTTAAAAATTATAATAATATACTCCAAATGCAACTATTTAGAAAGGACGCCGAGGATATGTTTTTTCTCACTGTAAGAAACCATTTCCAGCAAGTGTGATTATCACCTCCCTTCCTCTGTTTTTTTTAAAGCAAACGTTGGGCAGTAGCCACGTAAATTCTTCTGCACAATTCTAATGTTAAGTAACCTGTATGTCTGACTCTGGGGGTCAGAGGAGTTTGGCCTGCTGCTCAGCACTGTATGAGGGCTAAGAGGAAGTGGAAGGGGCAAGGTGAGGGTTTGTTAGCTGCGCACCATGTCTGTGCGAAAATCAGCAGAGTCCAAATGCATGCACGTGCAATTTCAACATACTTTGGGGGATATTAATGACACAGAGGGTCATTTCTATGTCAAAGTATTGATAAATGAAGAAAGGAATGTGGCTCAAGTGGCAGCAGCAAAGTGAGGAGTTTGTCATGACAGCTATAAGCCAATTCTTGGGCTCCCCTACAGACACTTCAGCCAGGTGATTTATTGTTCCCATAGAGACATAATTCACCAACAGAGGGCGCCTCAAGAACAAGCAGTTACCCCCCAAAACAGACGGTGGCAGCGATGCTCTCAAATGGAATGAAACCACTACCATAATTATAGTAGAATAAGTGAGTCTAGGTCGCGTTGACAAAATCAGTAATGTCGCTGATTACAGAAGGGCTTCGTAGAGCGCGGTGCAATTTATCTCTCCTTTTCTCCTGTTGCCGAAGGCGCCGAGCTCTGAGGTAAGTTAAAAAGGAAGTGACATTTATTAACTATGTTTAAAAATGTTTCCTATCTTTATTTAAGTTAAATAATGTCTGGTTAATTGTAAAAAAAAAAAAAAAAAATAAAAAAATAGACAACGAGACGTGTTATTTGCAGCGCTCATGGATCTGCACTTGTGAAGAGGCAACGTGTTATGCGTGTTTGCTCGTTAGCTAGAGGGATGAAACATGTTTTAACTGGCAAAAAAAGAGGACACTTGGCCCCATCATGAAATACTTCGATGATTCTCTGTTTACTTACAGAAGGCTCAAATTTTAAATATAGGTTTAAAAGTATGCCTTCACTTGGAGGTTAAAACAGTTGAAATAAACATCAGATGGGATTTAGTAAGTAACCAAGTACAAAAATTAATTTCAATGATCTGAAATGTAATATTAATAGAAACAATGACTCTTCTGTATGTTAGAAAATTAACCTATAACAATAATAGCTCTCTATGAGTCATGGCGGAAAAATAACTCAACAAAATTTTTAAATAATGTCCTGAGAAAATATGTATTTATTATTTTCTTTTCAGTGTAAAAATGAAATAAAAGACAGCCATGTAGGCCATCATTAGCTTGGCCAGAACACTGTGTTTAATAGTTAGACAGTAGTTAAACTAGCCTCGGAGCGGAGAAATCAGACAGAAAAATCACGGCACTCAAATCATTCAATTAATCATTTCAGCCCTACATGAAAGGATCTGGAGAAGCGGCGGTGAACGCTATGCTATCTGAAACATTGTTCACATTGATCTGTTTGGTGGTGGGTCAGTGTCGGTCTGGGGAGGCATCTTTATAGAGAGACACATAGACCTGTACAGAGTATACGACGACACCCTGACTCAAATTAATTATAGGTATACTGCATTCTACTCTATTCATACTCATATCATCTTTTGGTTGCTCATGAAATAAACATGAAAGTCTTTGCAAAAAATGCCTTTGAAATTATATCGCACAAGCAGCATCTCCTTCAGTGATTCAACAAGAAGCTGGTTATTCTCCTTGGTCTGCTAGATAAGCATCGGTGAGAAAACCAGCTCAACATTGGCACTGAGGGACGAAAGTGCAAAGATAAACCGTGTAATCTCCAGTAATTCTGAGTAACAAAAAAACTCAGTCAACTCACATAGCCTTTCTATATTTGCCTGTGTATGTGAGCTACGGCAGCTATGGCACCTTAGTAATACACAGAATCACATATGCCAAGCTTTGCACATGGCAGAGAGCTGTTTTGCAGTTGGTTGTTACATCTACACTTGTGCTTTGGCATCTTGTAAACAGCTACGAGCACTGCCCTGCTGTTTGGTCTGTGTACAGAGAAAGATCACCTTCATATTAGCAGGTTGGGGATGATGTTACACAAAAAGAAAGGCTATTCTATTTCATGCATTGCGCCAGAAAATATAAGTATGTCTATGGGTCTCATGACATTAATCTTTGAATTGCCCCCAGATACCCTGGACAGAATGTGAAGAGTAGACATGTCTAAGCAAAAGAGGAATCTGGTCACTATGTTAGTTGAAAACTAGTCTCTGAGCTAACAGAAATGGAGAGGACATATGGTCCCTCATGTGCCCAAATGCTGTGCTCTGTACTTATTTTTACTTACAGTTTTGTTCTGGGATTCATTGGCATGAATTGGCACTGACGCTGGTAGCTAAATGATAAAGAATTGCAAAGGAATCTTTCTGAAACCCCTGCTTACTGTTAAGATATGTCTCCTTGTTAGGTAACATGAAGAGAAAGATCAACAGCGGTTTCTGCTTTTCTATCTCAATAAACAGATGATTAACTGGATAGAGACAAAGATGATGGAAGAGATTCCCAAATTTCTACTCTGCAAAGTGAATTTCAAGGTAGGTTGCAGATCGGCAATCACAAGCTACAAATTCCTTTTTTTTCCTGATTTGTTACTTTTATATTTTAGAATTAAATGACAAAATCTGAATAAATATGCTATTTAGATGTGATCAAGACATAAGCATATTCATTTGAAATGTTATTTGTCAATTAAAAGATAAATAAAATCATTTTGAACAAGGATACAGAAGTGAAGTGCCAAAAAAAGCCTTTATCTGCCACCAGGTATTTTATTTACACTCATGGACTCAAAAATGACAAATGGATGCATTACATGACTGATAAACTGAGATATTATTTTCTCCTTAGACATCCTCAAATGTGAAGGCCAAAGTCTGGCCCAGCTACAACATCCAGATTTTCCAGAGACTGCCATGGGGGACAGGCAAAGAGATTTCAAGTTCAAGTGGTGCACGCATCCTGCATGGATTGAACACTCCCAAACAAGGATGCTGTTTGCTCTAATGGCTGCAGAAATCTTGGACTTCCATAAGGAGAATCCATTTAAACTTCCAAAAAAGGTTATAGAAATTGGGAAAAGGCTATGTTTCAAGATGGAGGATTTACATCACATGCCTAGTCTGATGTGGACATCAGTGCCATGTTAGCCTGGACCCAGGCTACATTCACTAAAACACACCTAAGATCAGTCATCAACCAACCCTCAATGAGCGGTACTCTTAGTCTGGCCACACATATGCAAGGTTTCTGGCTCTTTCATTTCCTAACAGCTTTTCTCATCCAGGGCAAAATGACTGGTGTTTCAACACCACTCGGATTCTATTTGTCCATGTGCTTGTTAACACATGACCCTTATTGATGTGTTATGTAAACATTGAAAATAAAAAGGGAAATATTAACGTGATCTTACCTTCTCTTTGTTTGGTAAAGTTTGAGTTCTGGTAAAAGTGTCTCCTCCATTAATACTGATCAGTTCAGCATCTGCAGGTGGAAACGGTGCGGGGAAAACCACTACATCACTCTTCAGTGTGTCTGAGCTGAAACACACGTCATACTGCTGGGTAGCTTTAGAGTAAGACCAGCTCCCGTCAGGGTGGGTGGTGATCATGGGGGCGCTGTACCTGCTGAAAGTGCCGTCTGTCCTGTGGCATCTGACAGCTATTAGACTGATGAGACTCAGCAGGAAGATCACAGACACCGACACGATGGCGATCAGCAGATACAAGTTCAAGTCAGAGAAGCTGTCCTCCTTTATAGGAACATGTCTGAACTGAGTCTGGACGTCAGCTGTGCTTTCAACCACCATCACCTCAATAGACACCGTAGCTGACAGGGAAGGTTCTCCGTTATCAGAAACCAGCACCACCAAGGGGTGCGTTTTCAGATCATTGTCGCTCATTCTCCTCTTAGTCCTGATTTCCCCGGTGCTGGTTCCGATCCTGAACAGGTTGTTTCCTTTGGGCTCAGACAGGTGATAAGAAAGCAGCGCATTGTATCCAGAGTCTGCATCCACAGCCCTGATCTTTGCTACAAAGTATCCTGCTTCAGCAGAATAAGGGATGGTCTCACTGTTAACAGAACCGTGCTCAGAATAAGGAGCTAAAATTGTTGGATTATTATCATTTTTATCCAGGATGAAAACGTTTACTGTGACATTGCTGCTGAGAGGAGGAACACCAGAGTCTGTGGCCTGAACTTTAAACTGAAATGTTTTTAATTCCTCATGGTTAAATGACTGCAGACTGATTATATCTCCTGTCTCTGAATTAATGCTTATCATTGAACTCAGTGGCAGCGAGTTTCTATTGTCTTGTAACAGTGAGTAGCTAACCTTTCCATTTTGATCAGTGTCTGCATCATCTGCTGATACTGGTTTAATAACTGCTCCTGTTGGACTGTTTTCTTTAATAAAGATGTTTATAGTGTCCTCTGTGAAATGAGGTTTGTTATCATTTACATCAGAGACATGTACAAGAATGACGCTGGTGCTGGAGAGAGGTGGGCTTCCCTCATCTACGGCTGTGATGCTGATTTTATAGTGAGGTGCTTTTTCTCTGTCCAGAGGACCATCCACAACTAAAGAATAGTAATTCTTATAATTTGACTCTAATTTAAAGGGAACGTTATTGGAGATTTCACAGTTCACCATCCCATTTCTACCTCCATCTTTATCAAATACTGAAACAAGAGCAATGGCGGTGCCAATGGATGCATCCTCTTTAACTGTATTTAACAGGGACGTTACTGTAATTTCAGGAGCGTTATCATTCACGTCTAAAACTTCAATCAGCAATTTAGCATTAGAAGTGAGAGGAGAGTTTGCATTATCACTGGCCTGCACTTGAATCTCAAAAGCATTATTCTCCTCAAAGTCTAAGTTCTTTTTGTTTGTTATGGTTCCGTTTTTTTCATTTATGGCAAATATGTTTGTTTGTTTTCCTTGATCTATTTCAATTAAAGAATATAATATTTGGCCATTCTGTCCTGCATCTAAATCTGTAGCATTTAGAGTGATTATTGATGTTCCAATCTTAACGTTCTCATACACCCTGGCTTTATACAGCGTTTGACCAAAAATTGGAGGATTATCATTAACATCCAGCACATTCACTGTTATTGTCATGCTCCCTGACTTGGCTGGCGTTCCTCCATCAATGGCAGTCAGCGTGAGTCGTATCACTGACTGTTTTTCTCTATCTAGTGCTTTCTGTAGTACAAGTTCGACCGCCATGCTCTGCCCCTTGTGTGTATTCAGAGAAAAATACTCATTTTGACTAAGTTTGTAGGTATTAACAGAATTCTTTCCCACATCTGCATCGTGCGCTCGTTTCAGCAGAAATTTAGCTCCGGCTGCCGTGCTTTCAGTAATATTAATCATCTGCGACGTGCTGGGAAATGATGGCGAGTTATCATTTACATCCAACACAACAATTTCAATACGATACAGTTTTAAAGGGTTATTTATGACCGCTTCTACGCTAAGCGAACATTTTGCCTCACTGCCACAGAGCTGCTCTCGGTCTATTCTCTCATTTACATATAGGGCGCCTGTCTTTAAATTTACCTCAAAGTATTTTTTCTTGGCTCCAGCAACGACCTGGAACCCTCGAGTCTCCAAGTCCTGGACATTAATGTTCAGATCTTTTGCCGTATTTCCCAAAACAGTCCCGATGTTTGACTCCTCTGCGACGGTGTAAGTGAGCTGTCCAGAAGCGGCGCACCAATAACGGCCCAGCAGCGCAAGCAAGAAATGGATCCATATCGAGCTCGATCTATCCAATAGATGCATAATTCCAGACGTGTGGCAAGGCGCACGGACAAATCAGGACATTTTGCAGTACGGTGAAAATCACACAATAGGAATCAGACGGCGATCGTTCAGAATATAAACGTCAGCATGCTCTCAACGAAGCAGACGACGGCAGTCCTTTGTCTCTCCAGAGCTCTCCGAGTAGCAGAGTAAAGAGGAGTCCTCCGCTGAATCTGGGAGGAGTCCCGAATCCCCGCATTAAAATGCTACGGTCTATAGTGTCCTCTTGTGTAGATTAGCTGGAAATACCCATGACAACTAAAGAGTGTAAAATACATGGTTTCTATTGAATTATTTGTTCATTAATTTAATAGCAATCCATTTAGAAAATTGGACAAAAGTTCTCATGATCGAATAGTTATTGATATAACTTTGACGGATAATAAAAGCTGCACAAAAATTATTAATCAATTCATTTATTTGACAATGGCATATTTTATTTAAATTAGAAATGTTTAAAACCGTTTCTATAATTGTTACAATGTTAAATGTGGTATTTTTGTGACCTCGCAAGAAAAAAAAAAAAAAAAACGTTACTGAAGATTGTTTCAAACCCACGGAAAGCGGTTATAAAGAGCCGGTGTATGATTTCACACCAGCAGACCCGGCTGCAGAAAGAAATTAAAGCTAGGATGCACACTTTTTCACAAAAAACGTTGTATATGCGTCAGGCTGAACAGTGATTCAGTGATTTCTTCTACAGCGCCGAGGGAAATAAATCGTAATAAAATCTAAAAAAAAAAAAAAAAAAAAAAAAGCAATAGTGTAGTCAGGGTTGCCAGATTTGGCTTCTTTTGAATACATTGAGCTGAAAAAAAAAGAATAGCTTATGGGTGGGTTGTCAGAATTTGGGAAGCTTTTCACAACATTTGGCGGGCTTTTAGAAATAATTTATGACAAAATATATCAAAATAGCTGTCATTGTGTGGCAGAAAACTAAAATGGTCCAAATTTTAATAAAATGTCATCTCCTTGAACTCATTTAATTTTTTTATTTTTTTATTTATTTATTTTTTATTTTTTATGAGTAGAATCTGTCGAATCTTGACATCAAGTATAAGTCTCTGGTTAATCAAGCGTCACTATGAAATTGTTCTGGTCAATGTTGTAAATGTCCCAGATGGGGTTAAGTTCTACCGATTAACTTAAATATGTTTCATGGCTGCAATGTTAAGATTGATTTATACTCCTTAAGATAAATTAAATTTACAAGGCATGTTGGGAGGTTATTGTTCATGTTTGCCCCCAGTTGATATAACAATATTAAAGTGATTTTGTGGATGTTATTCATTTGCCTGATTGCACATTTTGTGGGGAGCCTGTATGTGCAACGTTTTTTTTTTTTTTTTTTTGTCAAGGCAGTTGTGCGCTAACAACATTCTTTCTTACTTGTTCAATAGTTCAACGCTTTTAACATGAGTCCAAGAGAGGCAGAGATTTGGACTGTTGTTTTACACTGTCCTAGGTCAAGAATCAGTTCTGGGGAAACTGAGCGTAGTACTGCTGCTTCCATTTAATTAACTCCAAAGTCAAGCATACGAGCTGTGATAAACATCAGCACTGACGTCAGGCTGCACACTGAAGTAAAAATGCATACTAGGAAATGTAGCTGCAGCAGAGATCTGAACGAAGCAGTGTTTTCCTTCTGCCTGCAGGTAACCCGCATTTCTTTCATTTGACGGAGTTTCACTGCTTGGTTCTGGTCCTTATGCTCGTAGCTCGATAGATAACCCTGCCAGCATGGATGGTTAAGTCCAGTGTTGACTGCAGCGCTCACGTTTCCAGCAGAAATTAATGGCGCTGCTTCCTGCTCGCTCTAATTTGCTCCGTTGTCATTTCTTCTACTTGTTTGGAAACAAGTCCGAATATCCATGCCGAACCAGAAACAGTAAGCACAGTCGGGCCGTGGTGTTTCTGTAAGCTACGAACGTATAACTCAGCGACCCGCCCCTCTCTGGCTGTAATTGGCCAGCATGGTGCCGTCAGTCTTTGATTTGATTGGTGGAATTGAGTGATTGAAAATCAAAGATGGATCTAACAGAAAGTTGGCCACTCCGACGTAAAAAAAAAAAACAAAACAAAAAACAAACAAAAGAAAGGAAAAACAGCTTCCAGTCCAGGGTGGACACGGCACAGCAATGCGCGCCCATGCGGTCGGCGCTGCACACCAGCCAAACATTGCTACCTCCTTTCTTCATAACTCCGGTTTTCTCAAATGTCATGACTTCTGAAGAAGTGTCAGCAGCTTATTTGCAAAAGTGTGATACAATGGTTCGTTAGAAAATAGCGCAAATGCATAAGCAGGGGCACGTGTTAGTTGTGTAGAAGTAAAGGGTGACAAATAATATAACTATGCTCTTACCTTTTCTTTGTTTGGTAAAGTCTGAGTTCTGGTAAAAGTGTCTCCTCCATTAATACTGATCAGTTCAGCATCTGCAGGTGGAAACGGTGCGGGGAAAACCACTACATCACTCTTCAGTGTGTCTGAGCTGAAACACACGTCATACTGCTGGGTAGCTTTAGAGTAAGACCAGCTCCCGTCAGGGTGGGTGGTGATCATGGGGGCGCTGTACCTGCTGAAAGTGCCGTCTGTCCTGTGGCATCTGACAGCTATTAGACTGATGAGACTCAGCAGGAAGATCACAGACACCGACACGATGGCGATCAGCAGATACAAGTTCAAGTCAGAGAAGCTGTCCTCCTTTATAGGAACATGTCTGAACTGAGTCTGGACGTCAGCTGTGCTTTCAACCACCATCACCTCAATAGACACCGTAGCTGACAGGGAAGGTTCTCCGTTATCAGAAACCAGCACCACCAAGGGGTGCGTTTTCAGATCATTGTCGCTCATTCTCCTCTTAGTCCTGATTTCCCCGGTGCTGGTTCCGATCCTGAACAGGTTGTTTCCTTTAGGCTCAGTCAGGTGATAAGAAAGCAGCGCATTGTATCCAGAGTCTGCGTCCACAGCCCTGATCTTTGCTACAAAGTATCCTGCTTCAGCAGAATAAGGGATGGTCTCACTGTTAACAGAACCGTGTTCAGAATAAGGAGCTAAGATGGTTGGATTATTATCATTTTCATCCAGGATGAAAACGTTTACTGTGACGTTGCTGCTGAGCGGAGGAACACCAGAGTCTGTGGCCTGAACTTTGAACTGAAATGTTTTTAACTCCTCGTGGTTAAATGACTGCAGACTGATTATATCTCCTGTTTCTGAGTTTATGTTGACCATAGTTGACAGCGGTACAAAGTTATTGTTCATCATTATTGCATAATTCACCATGCCATTTTCACTTGCATCAGCATCGGTCGCGGACACTGCTTTCAAAACTCCACCCCGTGGACTATTTTCTTGCACGTAAATATTTATTACCTTCTCGGAGAACAGCGGCGCGTTGTCATTTACATCGGAAACTTGAATCGAAATAAGGCTAATATTAGACAGAGGAGGGCTTCCTTCATCTGCAGCTTTAATAGTAATATTGTACTGCGAACTTAATTCCCTATCTAGAGCGCCACTTACAACCAATGTATAATAATTTTTGTAATTTGTTTCTAATTTAAAGGGAACGGTGTTCGCGATTTCACATTTTACGTCACCGTTTTTGCCGCCATCTCTGTCAAGCACTGAAACAAGAGCTACTGCAGTGCCAATTTGCGCGTCCTCTTTTACGCTACTGAGTAGTGACGTGACAGTGATGTCAGGTGCATTGTCGTTTACGTCCACCACCTCCACCAGGACTTTACACTGAGCTGTCAGCGGAGGCTGGCCTTTGTCTGTAGCCTGCACGCGAATCTCAAAAGCAGGGTTTAATTCAAAGTCTATATTCTCCTTAACTGTTATTGTTCCCGTTTCGGCGTCAATTTCAAAGATTTCTAAGACGTGGTCCTGATCTTTTGAGTTTAGTAAATACACAATGTCTTTGTTTAACCCCTGGTCGGCATCAGTCGCAGTCACCGTCACCACGGTCGTGCCGATAGGTGCATTTTCTGCGATGCTCGTTTTATACAATGTTTTTGTAAAAGTCGGAAAATTATCATTAGTGTCCAAAACGTGAATTATGATTTCTGATGTGCCTGACTTCACTGGTGTCCCCCCGTCTATTGCAGTCAGCGTGAGTCTAATTAAAGGCTGCTTTTCACGGTCCAGGGCTTTCTGCAGGACTAATTCCGCCGACACACTCTCACCTTTGTGCACCGTTAAAGAAAAGTATTCGTTAGGTTTGAGCTTATATGTGCTAATTCCGTTTTTCCCCACGTCAGCGTCATACGCAGACAGCACCGGGAACGTTGCTCCGGGCAATATGTTCTCTGCCATGTCCATAGTTTGTGTTTTCGCACTGAAAGCGGGCGGGTTATCATTTACGTCGAGAATATTAACTTCAATTCGATAAAGTTTGAGTGGATCGTTGATGACGGCTTCCACATTTAGTGTGCATTTTGTCGCCTTCGCACACAGCTCCTCTCTATCTATTCTCTCAGTTACATAAAGAAATCCCGACTTTAAATTGACATCAAAATACTTCCTCTTTGATCCGGCTACTATCTGAAACATACGTGACTCCAAATCCTGCACATTGAGGTTGAGATCCTTTGCTAAGTTGCCAACTGAAGTCCCCGGAGTTACCTCTTCCTGCACGGAGTAGGAAAGCTGCCCAGACACCGGTCCGCAGTTATGCTCCACGGAGACAAAAAACAGATATATTCCAACAGAGATCAATCTTCCCAGCAGATGCATAATTCCGTCCAACGATAGCAAAACATAGATCCGTATGTAGGCTTACCAAAACCTCGCCTTATAGAGAGAAACACATATTTTTAGACCCGAACTGAATATATTGCTTTCTTCCACGGCGTCTCGGCATAACAAAGCACCGAAAAAAATGGACGCTCTCAACTCGGGAGCTGCCTTTGCGCGTCAACGACACCCAGTCGATGTTACGGTCTAGAGTGTCCCCTCATGGACCTTCGGGGGTATAGCACAACACCTAAATCAGCCAAGTTTAAAAAATGCATGATTAGACAGTGCATTTGCTGAATAAATATGTGAATATATAAATATGTTTTACTTTGTATATTGTATGAATCTTTTAAGGTGCAGGAATATGCAAACAGAATACATATTTCAGAGCTATTGAGAAAGTAATCATGGCCACGGCGCAGCGTGATATTCAGGAAAATGGAGCAAGGAACCAAAAACACTCAGATGCGCTGTAAAAAAAATGTGGGATTATGACGCATCTATGAATTGAGACACAGGTTTCAAGAAAACCCCTAAATATTTGAAATTAAGCCTTCTTGCCTATTTTTCATTGAGTAAAACAACTTCAACAATTAAGCGCTATTAGTTTTTTTCAGCAGCTTATTTTGCCTTTCTTATTTTATTTTACTCAACAGAATTCACACCAAAAACCGCATAGAAAGCCGGAAGGTTCAACAGCATATTGAACAATGTTTGCTATGTGAATCAATTTTGAAGCAGGTATTTTGTTAATCAGTTTAAAAATATAACTGAGCTTTCGGTTGAAACACTAAACCTACTGTGACTGCAACTGGCACGCAAAACCTCGGCGATAAATAAATAATACGTAAACAACGAAAATGAAATGTTAATTATTTAATGTGATCTTACCTTTTCTTTGTTTGGTAAAGTCTGAGTTCTGGTGAAAGTGTCTCCTCCATTAATACTGATCAGTTCAGCATCTGCAGGTGGAAACGGTGCGGGGAAAACCACTACATCACTCTTCAGTGTGTCTGAGCTGAAACACACGTCATACTGCTGGGTAGCTTTAGAGTAAGACCAGCTCCCGTCAGGGTGGGTGG
This sequence comes from Fundulus heteroclitus, assembly GCF_011125445.2. Lineage (NCBI taxonomy): Eukaryota > Metazoa > Chordata > Actinopteri > Cyprinodontiformes > Fundulidae > Fundulus > Fundulus heteroclitus. The sequence continues at coordinate 20,773,410 of NC_046383.1, read as the reverse complement.
TGATCATGGGGGCGCTGTACCTGCTGAAAGTGCCGTCTGTCCTGTGGCATCTGACAGCTATTAGACTGATGAGACTCAGCAGGAAGATCACAGACACCGACACGATGGCGATCAGCAGATACAAGTTCAAGTCAGAGAAGCTGTCCTCCTTTATAGGAACATGTCTGAACTGAGTCTGGACGTCAGCTGTGCTTTCAACCACCATCACCTCAATAGACACCGTAGCTGACAGGGAAGGTTCTCCGTTATCAGAAACCAGCACCACCAAGGGGTGAGTTTTCAGATCGTTGTCGCTCATTCTCCTCTTAGTCCTGATTTCCCCGGTGCTGGTTCCAATCCTGAACAGGTTGTTTCCTTTGGGCTCAGACAGGTGATAAGAAAGCAGCGCATTGTATCCAGAGTCTGCGTCCACAGCCCTGATCTTTGCTACAAAGTATCCTGCTTCAGCAGAATAAGGGATGGTCTCACTGTTAACAGAACCGTGCTCAGAATATGGTGCCAGGATAGTGGGATTATTATCATTTTCATCCAGGATTAAAACCCTAACAGTCACATTGCTGCTGAGCGGAGGAACACCAGAGTCTGTGGCCTGAACTTTAAACTGAAATGTTTTTAATTCCTCATGGTTAAAGGACTGCAGACTGATTATATCTCCAGTATCTGAATTAATGTTTATCATTGAACTCAGTGGCAGCGAGTTTCTATTGTCCTGTAACAGTGAGTAGGTAACCTTTCCATTTTGATCAGTGTCTGCATCATCTGCTGATACTGTTTTAATAACTGCTCCTGTTGGACTGTTTTCTTTTATAAAGATGTTTATAGTGTCATCTGTGAAATGAGGTTTGTTATCATTTACATCAGAGACTTGTACAAGAATGACGCTGGTGCTGGAGAGAGGTGGGCTTCCCTCATCTACAGCTGTGATGCTGATATTATAGTGAGGTGCTTTTTCTCTGTCCAGAGGACCATCCACAACTAAAGAATAGTAATTCTTATAATTTGACTCTAATTTAAAGGGAACATTATTGGAGATCTTGCAATTCACCATGGCATTTTTACCGCTGTCTTTATCAAATACTGATACAAGAGCAATGGCGGTGCCAATAGATGCATCCTCTTTCACTGTATTTAACAGGGACGTTACTGTAATTTCAGGAGCGTTATCATTCACGTCTAAAACTTCAATCAGTAATTTTGCATGTGAGGTCATAGGAAATACTGCCCTATCACTGGCTTGTACTCTAATTTCAAAAGCATTATTCTCTTCAAAGTCAATATTTTTTATATTTTTTATTGTTCCAGTTTTTTCATCAATTGTAAAGAGCTCATTTGCTTTCCCCCCTCCGACAGCACTTAATGAATAAAACACTTGTCCATTCGTGCCCGCATCTAAATCCGTTGCAGTCAGTGTTATTATCGAAGTGCCTATCGTGACATTTTCAAACACACTAGCTTTATACAGAGTTTTACCAAATTCAGGGGCGTTGTCATTAATATCCAACACATTTATTGTCAAATCCATTGTTCCTGATTTAGCTGGTGTTCCTCCGTCCATCGCAGTTAGGCTGAGCCGAATGACAGGCTCCTTTTCTCTGTCTAAAACCTTCTGAAGCACCAACTCGGGTGTTACACGTTCTCCCCTCTGTGTTTCCAAAGAGAAATGCTCATTTGGACTAAGCCTGTATGAGTGTATGGCGTTTTTGCCAACGTCTGCATCGTGAGCTGGATGCAGAGGAAATTTTGTCCCCGCTGCTGTGTTCTCAGTAATGTTTAGTTCCTGCGTCTTGCCAAGAAACGACGGGGAATTATCATTTACGTCTAATATTGTTATTTCTAAGCGGTACAGTTTCAGTGGATTATTAATAACCGCTTCAACATTGATCGCGCATTTGGCCTCTCCGCCACACAGTTCTTCTCGGTCTATTCTCTCGTTAACATACAAGACTCCCGTCTTTAGATTTACCTCAAAATATTTTCTCCTTGATCCAGCCACGATCTGAAACATACGGGTTTCCAGCTCCTGGACATTAAGCTTTAGATCTTTTGAGACATTACCGACAGCAGTCCGGAGATTTACCTCCTCCGACACGGAGTAAGAAAGCTGTCCTACCGCTCGCCAGTAACAATCCAGCAGCATAAAGACGTGCATCCACACAGAGCTCGATCTGCCCTGAAAATACATTTTCCCATTTCAATGAAAACGTAACTCAAAATGTCCTCGGTTACCAATCCTTTAAAAAGGGGAAACGAAAAAAAATAGTGTTATTCCAAGGCAGAAATTGTCGTCGCGTTCTGACCCTCCACCTCGCTTCTCTCTTTGTTTCAAAAGCATACAGCATGATCGTCATTTGAATCTAGGAGGAGTTACGAGAAGTCAAACTGGAAATTTAGATGTGACGGTCTATTATGTCCCCTTGTGGACAAGTGCAAAAACTACGCCAAACACTGACAGACAAAAAACATAAAATTTATAGCAAGACCTAACAGAGAAGGAAGGGTTGTCATTTCAAGTCTTCAAAGTGCAACTTGCCAAAGAAATATCTTCCAAAAAAGGACCGTCATTACTCAAAATCATGCAAATGTACTGGTGTTAACTTTAGATAGACAAAAATTACGGAGCTCAAAAGAAACTGTAAAGTTACTGTCATGACTGAATGTAAAGATGTTCCTCTGTATATTAAACCAATAAAATTTCAGAATATTTAAAGCTCAGCCTTCAAAAATTGTGAAATGTCAAGCTTGTCTTTTGCTAAGACGGTGAGAAACTGGATTCATAATGGCATTGCCAGCTAACAAACATATTTTGAATGCAAAGACCGGGACGTGTTTTATAGTTCCTGCCCTGGTTTAAATTACCTTACACAAACTGTGTCATCTTATATATCATTCTGTGTAGACAGTACTATTCCATGTAAAATCATCACAGTGTTCCCTAACAGCAAACCATGGGTCGCTAAAAAGTGTTCTGAATAAAAACAAACACCTTTTTTATACATGGAGTAGCCAGGAAAAGAAATAAATCAATAGAGAAGTAAGGAATGAGATAAGAAAAGCTAAAATATTATATGAGGATAAGGTGGTACACATAAATAGTAGTAGGGATCTTCATTCAGCTTGGAAGGGAATCAAAGCAATGGACTCAGTTACTGAGGGAAGTAGAGATAGTCAGAAACCTTTAACAATAGTAGAATAAATTATTCTGATCTCCCAAATGCTTTTAACAATTTGTATTCCTGTTTTGAAAAACATGACTTTTTTGGAAAATATTTCTTGTTTGAGAGAGTCTTTATTGTCTCAAAATGATGTCACTATCAGCCAAAAGTGTGTCAGGAACCATCTGAACAAGATCAACACCAGGAAGGTCCCTGGACCTAATCTTGTCTGCGGGCGTAAACTGCACTATTGTGCTGAGCAGCGTCCTCCAGCACACCTTCCAGATTTCCCTTGAGAGCAGTGTAACTCCCACTCTCTGGAAATTCTCCAAAGTGATCCCAGTTCCTATCAGCAAACCAAGGCAACTAAATGATTTCACGCCTGTTGTTTTAGCATCACTAATTATTAAGGTATTTGAGAAATTTGTTAAAAATCTGGTGCTATCATCTGTAGAGTGGAAACTTGACCCCTTGCAATTTGCCTATCGAGCAGGGAGGGGAGTAGGGGATGCAAAGCTTTTAATCTTGAATAGTTTAAATAAGCATTTAGACAGACCAAAATCTCATGCCAGGTTTCTGTTTGCAGACTTTTCTTTGGCTTTTAATACAACAACATATTTTAATAGACAAGCTGCTGTGTGATTTTAACTTGCTTCACCAACCGGTTTTATGGATTTTAGATTGTTTTAATTGCTAGAGAGCAGAGGGTCTTTGTAAACGATAATTTCTCAGAATCCTTATTTCTCCTTACAGGTTCACCTCAAGGATGTGTCCTTTTACCCCTTCTTTTTATTATGCATACAAATGGCCGCAGAAGCGCCCAGGAGGGCAGCTATTTGGTGAAGTTTTCTGATGACACTGCATTATTGTCACTCCTCCAATGTCCAGTATCTGACCACAAGAATGCTCTGACTGATTTTATCTTATGGTGTGATTACCATTTTGTTGACTTAAATGTTTCAAAACAAAATAATTATTGACTTTGGGCAAAATAGAAATACTACTTCAGAAAGCATCATACATATTGAAAAGGTGGAAATTGCCTCATTACATAAATACTTGGGCATGTTTTTTTTATGACTATCTTAAGTTCGATATAAACAGCGCAGGCATTGTGAAGAAAATTTATCTTCTCCGTAAACTAAACTTCTATTCTGTCACGCCGGTCATCCTGTGTAGATTTTATAAGTCTTTTATTGAGAGTCTTATAAGTTTTTCTTTTATATGTTGGTTTCACAATTTGACAGTCAAAGACAGGAAGAGTTTAAACAACATTTTAAAAATCTGTTCTAAAATTATCCATGTGAAACAGAGAGACATTAATGTCCTTTGCACCCTTACGCAATCAAACTTTTAAACTCTGTGTAGGGTTCTTTGGAGGTTTTTAATTTTGCATATACTGACTGAATGCTGTGAGTATTGTGAGTGATTGTTGCAAACATGCTGCTCTAATTGCCCTTTGTGAGATTAATAAAGTCGATTGAACTGAATTGAGATGGAGGGATCCTCTTGTCAAACAGTAAGTATGGAGATTGCATGATAACATTCCGCTTATGTCAGATACAATAACGTTAAAGACAACATCCTTAATATTTTCAAAATAAATCTAAAAGCATAAAAAAATTTTAAGAAGAACTTCAGAGAATATGTTGTTTTTTGAACGAAAATGACGCTAAGGGAATTGCAGTATATATGATATTAAAACGTCAAGAAAACTAAAATATAAAAAGAACATGCAATTGGTACAAAGGAAAGGCATAATCAGCAGTGTTGTGGCAAAGATATAATTCCAGATACCAAGTGAAGCACTAAGAATGCCAGGACATAACTCAAATTTATCAGAAGCCTTGCTACAAGACAATTCCACATACATTTACATGAGCAAAAGTGCAAACAACTGCTATAAAGATTCCATAGGCAAAACCATGGCATAAAAAAGGGCATTAACAAAGATGGAGCTCTACTCTTACCTTTTCTTTGTTTGGTAAAGTCTGAGTTCTGGTAAAAGTGTCTCCTCCATTAATACTAATCAGTTCAGCATCTGCAGGTGGAAACGGTGCGGGGAAAACCACTACATCACTCTTCAGTGTGTCTGAGCTGAAACACACGTCATACTGCTGGGTAGCTTTAGAGTAAGACCAGCTCCCGTCAGGGTGGGTGGTGATCATGGGGGCGCTGTACCTGCTGAAAGTGCCGTCTGTCCTGTGGCATCTAACAGCTATTAGACTGATGAGACTCAGCAGGAAGATCACAGACACCGACACGATGGCGATCAGCAGATACAAGTTCAAGTCAGAGAAGCTGTCCTCCTTTATAGGAACATGTCTGAACTGAGTCTGGACGTCAGCTGTGCTTTCAACCACCATCACCTCAATAGACACCGTAGCTGACAGGGAAGGTTCTCCGTTATCAGAAACCAGCACCACCAAGGGGTGCGTTTTCAGATCATTGTCGCTCATTCTCCTCTTAGTCCTGATTTCCCCGGTGCTGGTTCCGATCCTGAACAGGTTGTTTCCTTTGAGCTCAGACAGGTGATAAGATAGCAGAGCATTGTATCCAGAGTCTGTGTCCACAGCCCTGATCTTTGCTACAAAGTATCCTGCTTCAGCAGAATAAGGGATGGTCTCACTGTTAACAGAACCGTGCTCAGAATATGGTGCCAGGATAGTTGGATTATTGTCATTTTCATCCTGTATTAAAACATTAACAGTCACATTGCTGCTGAGAGGAGGAACACCAGAGTCTGTGGCCTGAACTTTAAATTGAAAAGTTTTTAACTCCTCATGGTTAAATGACTGCAGACTGATTATATCTCCAGTCTCTGAATTTATGTTTATCATTGAACTCAGTGGCAGCGAGTTTCTATTATCCTGTAACAGTGAGTAGGTAACCTTTCCATTTTGATCAGTGTCTGCATCATCTGCTGATACTGTTTTAATAACTGCTCCTGTTGGACTGTTTTCTTTAATAAATATATTTATAGTGTCTTCTGAGAAATGAGGTTTGTTATCATTTACATCAGAGATGTGTACAAGAATGACGCTGGTGCTGGAGAGTGGTGGGCTTCCCTCATCTACAGCTGTGATGCTGATATTATAGTGAGGTGCTTTTTCTCTGTCCAGAGGACCATCCACAACTAAAGAATAGTAATTCTTATAATTTGACTCCAATTTAAAGGGGACGTTATTAGAAATTTTGCAATTCACCATGGCATTTGTACCGCTATCTTTATCAAAAATTGAAACAAGAGCAATGGCTGTGCCAATAGACACATCTTCTTTAACTGTATTTAACAGGGACGTTACTGTAATTTCAGGAGCATTGTCATTCACATCTAAAACTTCAATCAGCAATTTAGCATGCGAAGTGAGAGGTGATGAACCTTTATCTCTGGCTTGCACTCGAATCTCAAAAGCATTATTTTCTTCAAAGTCTATACCCCCTTTATTTGTTACTGTGCCTGTATTTCCATCTATAGCAAATAGATCTGTCTCTTTTCCACTTACTTCACTGAAAGAGTATATTACTTGTCCATTTTGCCCTGCATCTAAATCTGTAGCATTCAGTCGTAATATTGATGTTCCTATTTTTACATTCTCATACACTTTTGCTTTGTATAGAGTTTGACTGAATACTGGAGGGTTGTCATTATTGTCCAAAACATTTATTATTATTGTCATACTACCCGATTTAGCAGGTGTTCCTCCATCAAGTGCGGTCACCATGAATCGAATAAAAGGCTGTTTTTCTCTATCTAACATTTTCTGAAGTACTAGTTCTGGTGCTATTTTCCCTCCTTTTTGCGTTGCAAGAGAAAAGTGTTCATTTTGACTAAGCCTGTAAGAACTCACTGAATTTTTTCCTACGTCTGCATCATGAGCAGGGTGCAGCGGAAATTTAGTCCCTGCTGCTGTACTTTCGCTAATGTTGATCATCTGAGACGTGCTGAGGAATCTGGGGGAATTATCATTTACGTCTAGGATTAGAATTTCAATGCGGTACAATTTCAGAGGATTATTAATAACCGCTTCCAAACTCATTGAACATTTGTCTTCATTACCGCAAAGCTCCTCCCGATCTATTCTCTCGTTGACAAAAAGGCCACCGGTCTTTAGATTTACCTCAAAATATTTTTTCTTTGATCCTGCAACGATCTGGAACATACGGGTCTCCAAATCCTGGACATTAAGGTTGAGATCTTTGGCAATATTCCCGACCACCGTCCCTTTGTTCGCCTCCTCTGAAATGGAGTAAGAAAGCTGTCCTAAAGCCGCTTCCCAGCAGCAACCCAGCAGCACAAAGACGGGGTATATCCACACAGAGCTTCCTCTCCACGGAAAATACATATTCCCATAAATGAAAGGCTACAAAAATGAAAATGCATCTGTTACGCTGTGAGATTATGAAACGAACACTGTCAATATTCAACCAAAAAGCAAAACCAGAAGCGTCACAAAATCGCGCTCTCGTCGTCCTGTTTCAGCCCTCTTTTCTCTTTGTTTCCAACGTCAGAGAAACCTCATCACCCCCGCCTGACTCTGGGAGGAGTCCCAACGAATGAAAAATAAAATTCAGATGTAAAGGTCTACAATGTCCCCGTGCGGACAAGTGCAAAAACTACAGCCAGAAACAAAAAAATATCCCTATACGCAGTACAGAGACCTTTGATTTACTTACAATATGTCGGAATATGTTGGTAAAAAGGCTTTATCTTCAAATATGCAAAATCTAACCTTTGCTTTTGTGAAAGCAAACAAGCAACACAAAATAAATCAAAAGAAAAGAAAAAAACGAAACAGACAAAAGCTACTAAAACAAAAGTTTGAATAACTTTTCTCAATGAAATTACATCTCCCCCCTTTTTTGTTGAAATTTTGGGGGATTTATTTTAATTAGTATGCACTTGGACTTAATTGTCTCCTAAATGATACATATTTAAACGAATTCAAACAAGCACTAAACAAGCAGCATGCTCAGTACGATATAATAAAACTATTTGAATAAATTCAGCCATCATATGCTTGCCACACAAAATACATTTGCGTTAGTTGTTTCAAGTCTGAGTTCATTGCGTATGATTTTCGTGCCGTGTCTTAATTTTATGCTTTTGCTTCATGAGCTTGGACATTTTACATTTGATATCGTCACCGCATTTATTTTTTATTTTTTTGTGATTTTGTATGAAACTGTCTTAATATACTGTGGACTTGTAACTCAGTTAAGTCACCTTTGCAGGTGTGGGCGCGCCGCGGGGCGGTGTATCAGCAGCTAATCAGACTGGAAAAAGCTGGTGGAACAGCTGAAATGAGCCAACTCACCCAGTCTCACTTAAAACGTCTGATAGCCGTTTCTGTCCACGGGGGGGAAATAATTATCTACCATCCCTGAACGTATGAAAATATTGGCACACTTCTCGCTATAATTGCTATCAAAAATGCACGTAACTGCAAGTGCTTTCTTCAAACGTTGATTTTTTGACAAAGTGCTCGGAATGTGAACCATTTTTTTTCCGCAAGGAAAAACTTTATAGTCACGTGACACATTCTAACCAATGTAAACGAACAAGGCAAATAAAACGTGGCTGGCAAGGGACGTCACTGCCCGCGTGCCGTGGAAAACAGCTGAGGAACGGCCGCGTGACAGGAACGGGAAACTCCTACTTGTCATCCGTGACTGGACTTGTCCCAATGAAGTAACCGATTGATCCCGGGTTTCGGTGTTTTATTGACTGGTCTTATGGACCTTTAGACAAAGAGCCTATTTTTTTTTTTTAAAAAGAACGCTTTGTTATTTTCCTCCAGTTTAATTATCTCTGTAAAAGTTAAGATACTTGTTGGTGGTGCGTATGGTTTCTGATTCACTCCACCTAGCAGCTCACGAACACCTGTTTGGACGTCAGCCCCTTTACATGTATAGGATTCCGACACATGTATGCCCTTTTGCACCTTTGTTTGTACAATAAATAGGCAGTTGGATTCAGTTTTTATCGGAAATGCCACGTATATATTAAATGTTTTGATCTGGTCTATAGAAACGCATATATAAAACAACAACAACCACAAGACAAATGACAATTTTTAAGCATCAGCACCGCGGCCAATGACCCGTGGGTGCGTTCAGTGGAGACCCGTGTGGACAATTTTAAAAGGAACACAATGCGGCAGTGTACGGTTCAATTAGGTCTACTCTAATTTCAACCAACTTAAATCAGATTCATGCCCACTATCAGCAGAACACTTTAAGAATAAGATAAACACCCGTTTTTAAAAACAATTAAATACGCGGTAAGAAAATCAAGCACCGTTCTTACCTTTTCCTTGTTTGGTAAAGTCTGAGTTCTGGTAAAAGTGTCTCCTCCATTAATACTGATCAGTTCAGCATCTGCAGGTGTAAACGGTGCGGGGAAAACCACTACATCACTCTTCAGTGTGTCTGAGCTGAAACACACGTCATACTGCTGGGTAGCTTTAGAGTAAGACCAGCTCCCGTCAGGGTGGGTGGTGATCATGGGGGCGCTGTACCTGCTGAAAGTGCCGTCTGTCCTGTGGCATCTGACAGCTATTAGACTGATGAGACTCAGCAGGAAGATCACAGACACCGACACGATGGCGATCAGCAGATACAAGTTCAAGTCAGAGAAGCTGTCCTCCTTTATAGGAACATGTCTGAACTGAGTCTGGACGTCAGCTGTGCTTTCAACCACCATCACCTCAATAGACACAGTAGCTGACAGGGAAGGTTCTCCGTTATCAGAAACCAGCACCACCAAGGGGTGCGTTTTCAAATCGTTGTCGCTCATTCTCCTCTTAGTCCTGATTTCTCCGGTGCTGGTTCCGATTCTGAACAAGTTGTTTCCTTTGGGCTCAGACAGGTGATAAGAAAGCAGCGCATTGTATCCAGAGTCTGCGTCCACAGCCCTGATCTTTGCTACAAAGTATCCTGCTTCAGCAGAATAAGGGATGGTCTCACTGTTAACAGAACCGTGCTCAGAATATGGTGCCAGAATAGTGGGATTATTATCATTTTCATCCAGGATTAAAACCTTAACAGTCACATTGCTGCTGAGCGGAGGAACACCAGAGTCTGTGGCCTGAACTTTAAACTGAAACGTTTTTAATTCCTCATGGTTAAAAGACTGCAGACTGATTATATCTCCAGTCTCTGAATTAATGCTTATCATTGAACTTAGTGGCAGCGAGTTTCTATTGTCCTGTAACAGTGAGTAGGTAACCTTTCCGTTTTGATCAGTGTCTGCATCATCTGCTGATACTGTTTTAATAATTGCTCCTGTTGGACTGTTTTCTTTAATAAAGATGTTTATAGTGTCTTCTGAGAAATGAGGTTTGTTATCATTTACATCAGAGACGTGTACAAGAATGATGCTGGTGCTGGAGAGAGGTGGGCTGCCCTCATCTACAGCTGTGATGCTGATATTATAGTGAGGTGCTTTTTCTCTGTCCAGAGGACCATCCACAACTAAAGAATAGTAATTCTTATAATTTGACTCCAATTTAAATGGGACGTTATTAGAAATTTTGCAATTCACCATGGCATTTGTACCGCTATCTTTATCAAATATTGAAACAAGAGCAATGGCTGTGCCAATGGACGCATCCTCTTTCACTGTATGTAACAGGGACGTTACTGTAATTTCAGGAGCGTTGTCATTCACGTCCAGAACTTCAATCAGTAATTTAGCATTAGAAGTCATGGGTGAGGAAGCTCCATCACTGGCCTGAACTCGAATCTCAAAAGCATTATTCTCTTCATAATCTATATTATTCTTGCTTGATACTGTTCCAGTGTTTTCATCAATATCAAACAAGTCAGTCTGTTTACTACGACCTACTTCACTGAATGAATACGTCACCCGTCCATTTTTTCCTGCATCTAAATCGGTGGCGTTTAAAGTTATAATTGATGCGCCCGGCTTCACGTTCTCGTACACGCTGGCTTTGTACAGACTCTGACTGAAAATAGGAGCGTTATCATTAATATCCAGCACATTTACTATTACCACCATGGTGCCTGATTTAGCAGGCGTCCCCCCGTCGAAAGCCGTCAATATGAGTCGAGTCGTATTTTGTTTTTCTCTGTCTAACGCTTTCTGAAGCACGAGTTCAGGTGTCACACTTTCTCCTTTGTGTGTTGCCAGAGAAAAGTGTTCATTCTGGCTAAGTCTGTAGGCGTGTACGGTGTTCCTGCCAATGTCTGCATCGTGAGCAGGGTGCAGCGGAAATTTAGTTCCTGCTGCCGTACTTTCACTGATGTTGATCATCTGAGGATTAATATGGAACATGGGGGAATTATCATTTACGTCTAAAATTAGAATTTCAATGCGGTACAGTTTTAGAGGATTATTAATAACTGCTTCCATACTCAGTGAGCATTTGGGTTCATTACCGCACAGTTCCTCTCGGTCTATTCTCGCGTTAACATAAAGGGCACCGGTCTTTAGATTTACCTCAAAATATGTTTTTTTCGATCCCGCAACCATCTGAAACATACGAGTTTCGAGATCCTTGAGATTTAGGTTGAGATCCTTAGCAATATTCCCGACGACAGTCCCTTGGTTCACCTCCTCTGAAACGGAGTAAGAAAGCTGTCCTAATGCCGCTTCACAGCAGCAAGCCAGCAGCACAAAGACGGGGTATATCCGCACAGAGCGTCCTCTCCCCGGAAAATACATATTCCCATAAATGCGTGGAAAACCTGCATCCAGATTCCTTCTGTCAAAACACAAAAAGACTGAGGCGATCCTTTTTCTTCAAGATTAAAGTTAAAGAAATAAAATGTTTTAAGCTTCACAAATACCGAGTCATCGCCGTGCCGTTTGGCGTCTAACCTCTCTCTTCTTTGTTTCCCATGCAGGAGAAACGCTATCTGAGCCTGGGAGGAGTCCCGACAAATTAAAAAGGCAATGTGGATGTGACGGTCTACAATGTCTCCGCGTGGACAAGTGCAATAACTACACTCAGAATCAATGATCTGCACCTATGTTATGTTACACAAAGGGTCATTCACACTGTGGTTTACATATTTTAACAGATAAAAGAAACAACAAAATAAATAAATAGTTAAATAAATAAAAATAAATAAATAAATACAACTTATATTCGCAAATCTCCTGAATAAATTCCATTTTCCTTTAAAAAATGCTCTTGACCTTCCAACATCAATTTTCTATAATAATAATAATAATAATAATAAAATAATAATAATAATAATAATAATAATAATAATAATATATATATATATATATATATATATATATATATATATATATATATATATATATATATATATTTTTTTTTTTTTTTTTTTTTTTTTCTTGCTGAGCTACTGTAATAGGAATCTTGTTACTAGCATAATTGATAGTGAAATTATCCCTAAAGGTAAAATATATAAATATAATTTAGCATTTCCAAGCAGGGAATCCATCTAGTGCTAAATAAATTGTTGTTTCATTTCAAGTGTCACTACGGCCTTTTAGAAGGGAAGCAATTAATATGTCATTACAATTATCATGTTGTGCACCGAATAAATAAATACATTTTAAGAGAAAAAAAAATATATGCACAACCACGTTCTCACAAACAAAGTTAAGACCACGGGGAAAGGAAAAACAGCACCACAGCTACCTATCCGAACATGTTGGCATTTACTGAATAAAGAAAACACACACCCCAAAATCGTCAGCATTGAAATTCGCAGTAAGAAAAGCCAGGTTATGTTCTTACCTTCTCTTTGTTGGGTAAAGTCTGAGTTCTGGTAAAAGTATCTCCTCCATTAATACTGATCAGTTCAGCATCTGCAGGTGGAAACGGTGCGGGGAAAACCACTACATCACTCTTCAGTGTGTCTGAGCTGAAACACACGTCATACTGCTGGGTAGCTTTAGAGTAAGACCAGCTCCCGTCAGGGTGGGTGGTGATCATGGGGGCGCTGTACCTGCTGAAAGTGCCGTCTGTCCTGTGGCATCTGACAGCTATTAGACTGATGAGACTCAGCAGGAAGATCACAGACACCGACACGATGGCGATCAGCAGATACAAGTTCAAGTCAGAGAAGCTGTCCTCCTTTATAGGAACATGTCTGAACTGAGTCTGGACGTCAGCTGTGCTTTCAACCACCATCACCTCAATAGACACCGTAGCTGACAGGGAAGGTTCTCCGTTATCAGAAACCAGCACCACCAAGGGGTGCGTTTTCAGGTCGTTGTCGCTCATTCTCCTCTTAGTCCTGATTTCCCCGGTGCTGGTTCCGATCCTGAATAGGTTGTTTCCTTTAGGCTCAGACAGGTGATAAGAAAGCAGCGCATTGTATCCAGAGTCTGCGTCCACAGCCCTGATCTTTGCTACAAAGTATCCTGCTTCAGCCGAATAAGGGATGGTCTCACTGTTAACAGATCCGTGCTCAGAGTAAGGAGCTAAAATGGTTGGATTATTGTCATTTTCATCCAGGATGAAAACGTTTACTGTGACGTTGTTGCTGAGAGGAGGAACACCAGAGTCTGTTGCCTGAACTTTGAACTGAAATGTTTTTAGTTCCTCGTAGTTAAATGACTGTAAGCTTGTGATATCCCCAGTCTCTGAATTAATATTCACCATCGCCAACAGCTGCAAGTTACTTTTACTTTCGATAACTGAATAGCTCAATTGAGCATTCTGATCAGTGTCTGCATCAAATGCAGACACTCTTTTCAAAACCTTTCCAACCGGAGTGTTCTCTTTCAAATAAACATTGAAAACAGGCTCTGAAAACTGAGGAGAGTTGTCATTTACATCGGAAACATAAACTGTAAACTCCTTTGTGCTCATAAGAGCGGGCTCTCCATCATCTCTAGCAATGATGGTGACGTTGTAATATGAATCCGTTTCTCTGTCCAGCTGACCGTCAACCACCAAAGAGTAATAATTTTTGTAATTCGTTTCTAACTTGAAAGGGGTTTCATTTTTAATATCGCAGTGAACTATTCCGTTTTTACCTCCATCTTTGTCCACGACTGAAACAAGTGCAATAGCCGTTCCCAATTTTGCATCTTCTTTTACTGTATTAATCAGTGTAGTTACAGATATTTCGGGAGCATTATCATTTAAATCCATCACTTCTATCAGCACCTTGCACTGTGATGTCATAGGAGGATACCCTCTGTCACTAGCCTGGATGCGAATTTCAAAAGCTGGATGCTCTTCAAAATCAAGTTTTCCTTTTACTGTCAGCAACCCTGTCTCCTCATCAATTTCAAATATGTCTAATATGTGGTCTTGGTCTTTGCTGCTAAGTGAGTAAGAAATCTCTCCATTCGGGCCTTCATCGCTGTCTGTCGCTGTCACTGTTATCACTGACGCACCAAGTGGCGTATTTTCAGCAATGCTTGATTTGTATAAGGACTGAGCAAATATTGGTACGTTATCATTGATATCCAAAACATTTATTATTAACTGTGATGTTCCGGATTTTGCTGGTGTTCCTCCATCTACAGCAGTCAGCGTGAGTCTAACAACAGACTGTTTTTCTCTGTCCAAAGGTTTCTGCAGAATGAGTTCAGCTGATACTTTCTCTCCTTTGCTCACGGACAAGGAGAAATGATCACTTGCACTCAGCTTGTATGTACTGATATCATTTTTCCCCACATCAGCATCGTAAGCTGATAAAACTAGAAATTTTGTCCCGGGTAGTGTACTTTCTGCCATTTCAATATTTTGAGAATCACTAGTAAAAGATGGATAATTGTCATTAACATCTATAATATTTATTTCCAAACGATAAAGCTTCAAAGGAGCATTGAGCACAGCCTCTACACTCACCGTGCATTTCGTTGCTTTGGCACAGAGCTCCTCTCTGTCTATCCTGTCATTAACAAAGAGAACACCCGTCTTTAGATTCACCTCAAAATGTTTTTTCCTTGCTCCCGTAACAATTTGGAACATACGAGTTTCCAGTTCATGCACACCGAGGTTTAGGTCTTTGGCGATATTTCCCACCGATGTCCCCGGATTTACCTCCTCGGATATGGAGTAGGAGAGCTGCCCAGACACCGATGTCCGCCCGCAGCCAAGCAGGATGAATAAACCGAATGTAAACACGCGAATCCCATTAATTGAATGCATAATCCGATCGTAAAAGCAAGCAAAAAATAAAAATAAAAAATTCTTTAATGGATCTCCAGAATAACGGAAGCTATATTTCCTTTTCTTTTGAACAAATCCCGGCGTGGATCATGGTCTCCTTTATGTTCTTCTGCGTCTCTTTGTGCAAAAGCCCAATGAGACATCATCACGTAATTTAATAGGGACGGACTTCAGGATTCAGTTTAACATGCTAAGGTCTACAGCGCCCCCTTTTGGTACTTTATATTCATTACACAGTAACTGCAAATAAATCAGTATTTAGGAACATCCATTCATCCTTCCATCCATTTTCTTACACGCTTTATCACTCATGGGATCACGAGGGGTGCTGATGCCTTATTTAGGAACATGCCTTGAGTAATAAAAAAAAGTCTATGACTTAAATAAATTACAATCTACTGTGGAGACTTTATGTTCATATGAGTAAAACATGTTTTATGTTTTCAGAAAAGAATATGCGTTTTATGTATAATTGCTTAATCAGTTAGAGCAAGAGTTGTAGAGTCAAATCAAATGTTTGCTTTTTGCTTGTTGTTGTGATTAAAAAGATGTCTTCCATAACCTAAAACAGATTTATTTCGGTTGTAATATGCTCAAACAGCTAACACCTAAAGAAAACAAGTATAAATAAAACAAAAGATAAAGAAATAATATTTTTAAAAAGTGAGTTTACCGAAGAACAACTTGAAGGTCAGCAGAGCTGGACTTTTAAACAGCAAAATAAAAGATGCATGAACACATTCAGCATGACTATAAGTTTCCCTTAAATATAATAAAAATACTGTGTTATAAAAGCTAAAAAATACTTTAAAGAATAATGACATCTAATTTGGTAATTTAGAAAAGATGGTAAGCCATCACACAAACTGCGTTTTAGTAAGAACGTTCTATTATGAAGAACTATAAATAACAGCTCTTTGCTGAAATAAAAATAATATTTGGAATTGAGAAATCAGCAGGAGAAGATAAATAACCTTAACCACAGAACCAATTGAAAAACTAATTTATAGAAGAAAATGAACAAAGACACATCATGGTGAATGGGCAAATTAAAGATAACATGGCTGAGAATTTAGCCTTACCTTCTCTTTGTTGGGTAAAGTCTGAGTTCTGGTA
The DNA here is from genome assembly GCF_011125445.2 of Fundulus heteroclitus. Classification (NCBI taxonomy): domain Eukaryota; kingdom Metazoa; phylum Chordata; class Actinopteri; order Cyprinodontiformes; family Fundulidae; genus Fundulus; species Fundulus heteroclitus. The sequence goes on along the minus strand of NC_046383.1, from coordinate 20,757,008 downwards.
AAAGTGTCTCCTCCATTAATACTGATCAGTTCAGCATCTGCAGGTGGAAACGGTGCGGGGAAAACCACTACATCACTCTTCAGTGTGTCTGAGCTGAAACACACGTCATACTGCTGGGTAGCTTTAGAGTAAGACCAGCTCCCGTCAGGGTGGGTGGTGATCATGGGGGCGCTGTACCTGCTGAAAGTGCCGTCTGTCCTGTGGCATCTGACAGCTATTAGACTGATGAGACTCAGCAGGAAGATCACAGACACCGACACGATGGCGATCAGCAGATACAAGTTCAAGTCAGAGAAGCTGTCCTCCTTTATAGGAACATGTCTGAACTGAGTCTGGACGTCAGCTGTGCTTTCAACCACCATCACCTCAATAGACACCGTAGCTGACAGGGAAGGTTCTCCGTTATCAGAAACCAGCACCACCAAGGGGTGCGTTTTCAGGTCATTGTTGCTCATTCTCCTCTTAGTCCTGATTTCCCCGGTGCTGGTTCCAATCCTGAACAGGTTGTTTCCTTTGGGCTCAGACAGGTGATAAGAAAGCAGCGCATTGTATCCAGAGTCTGCGTCCACAGCCCTGATCTTTGCTACAAAATATCCTGCTTCAGCAGAATAAGGGATGGTCTCACTGTTAATAGAACCGTGCTCAGAATAAGGAGCTAAAATTGTTGGATTATTATCATTTTCATCCAGGATGAAAACGTTTACTGTGACATTGCTGCTGAGAGGAGGAACACCAGAGTCTGTGGCCTGAACTTTAAATTGAAATGTTTTTAACTCCTCATGGTTAAATGACTGCAGACTGATTATATCTCCAGTCTCTGAGTTGATGTTTATCATTGAACTCAGTGGCAGCGAGTTTCTATTGTCCTGTAACAGTGAGTAGCTAACCTTTCCATTTTGATCAGTGTCTGCATCATCTGCTGATACTGTTTTAATAACTGCTCGTGTAGGACTTTTTTCTTTAATGAAGATGTTTATAGTGTCTTCCAAGAAATGAGGTTTGTTATCATTTACATCAGAAACATGTACAAGAATGACGCTGGTGCTGGTGAGAGGTGGGCTTCCCTCATCTACGGCTGTGATGCTGATATTATAGTGAGGTGCTTTTTCTCTGTCCAGAGGACCATCCACAACTAAAGAATAGTAATTCTTATAATTTGACTCTAATTTAAAGGGAACGTTATTGGAGATCTTGCAATTCACCATGGCATTTTTACTGCTGTCTTTATCAAATATCGAAACAAGAGCAATGGCAGTGCCAATGGATGCATCCTCTTTCATTGTATTTAACAGGGACGTTACTGTAATTTCAGGAGCGTTGTCATTCATGTCTAGAACTTCAATCAGTAATTTAGAATGGGAGGTGAGAGGTGAGGAACCTTTATCACTGGCTTGCACTCGAATTTCAAAAGCATTATTCTCCTCAAAGTCTACATTCTTCTTGTTTGTTATTGTCCCTGTTATTTTATCAATTTCAAATACATCGGTCTGTTTCCCGCGACCCATTCCACTAAATGAATAAATAACTTCTCCATTCTGTCCTGCATCCATATCAGTTGCATTCACTGTTATTATTGACGTGCCTATTTTAGCATTTTCATACACCGTTGCTTTATACAGAGTTTGAGTGAATACTGGTGCATTGTCATTGTTGTCTAAAACATTCACCAATATTGTCATGCTGCCAGACTTAGCTGGTGTTCCCCCATCAATGGCAGTTAGTACCAGCTTAACAACAGCCTGTTTTTCTCTATCTAAAGCTTTCTGCAAGACAAGTTCTGGAGCAACACTATCTCCTTTATGTGTAACCAGAGAAAAATAATTATTTTGACTTAGTTTGTAGGTATTAACAGAGTTTTTACCAACATCTGAATCTACAGCAGGATTCATTGGGAATTTTGCCCCTGTTGCTGAGTTTTCACCGATGTTCATTGATATTAACGTCTTTGGAAAGGATGGAGCATTATCATTAACATCAAGGAGTGTAATTTCAAAGCGGTACAGTTTAAGTGGATTGTTAATAACCGCTTCTACATTAAGTGAACATTTGGCTTCATCACTACAGAGTTCCTCTCGATCTATTCTCTCATTTACGTACAGAGCACCAGTCTTTAGGTTTACCTCAAAATACTTTGTCTTTGATCCAGCAACAATCTGAAACATTCGGGTTTCCAGCTCCTGGACATTTAGATTGAGATCTTTCGCAATATTTCCCACAAAGGTTCCACGGTCCACCTCCTCTGAGACGGAGTAAGAGAGATGCCCAAAAACAGCTTCCAAGTAACAATCCAGCAGCAGGAAGACGACATATATCCACACAGAGCTTGATCCATCCGGTCTTTGCATATTTAAATCCAACTGGAAAAACCTGAAAGTAACTGTGAAATTGATATATTCTTTACTACAATCTTCCTTCAAAATCAAAATGAAAGAAATAAATGAATAGAGAATGATGATTAGAGGTTTCTTTCATGCAGAAAGAAAATGGTTGCCGCACCGTTCCTCTTCCTTCTCCGAATCCCTTTGTCTCTGTGGCTTTTGAAACATGTACTAAGAAGGGAGGAGCCCGACATATGGTACAGCCAGTCAATATGTGATGGTCTACTATGTCCCCGTGTGGACATACTTAGGTATTGCATTTACAAAAAGTTAGCAAGAGTATCCCCTTCTTTGTGCTTTAAGAGAAATAGTCGTGTATGTGCTGCAAAGAGCACAATATTCATACTTAAGCATGTTATTCAATTCCTCCAATTTCAACTGCCATTATTAATTATTTTCTAAGCACCAAAATATATTTCAGAAAATAAAACAAATATCAAAAACAATTCTCCTCTTAGTTTATCCACACTGATGAGAGGTCATTATGTAAACCTCAAGAGCTTTATGTAGGCAGTAGTTAGTCGTTAACTAATACGTTTTATTTTGGTAAGGAAAAAGTAGCTGCTTATTCAATTTGATGAGTTGTTCTTTTGTTTATGGAATTGATTTGTACTTAAAACATATTGTTTCCCATGTATGCCATCACTGTAGGAGTCATACGAAAGAGCATGAGTTTCAGCATAAATTCATTACAGTAAACCTTTATCAATTTAAATTCCTTCTGTCCAGGCCATACAGCTTCGCTCATGAGACAACATTTTGCTGCTTTATACAAACATGACCAGAATCAACTTCAGCACCATGGACAGCGAAAAACGATTAAAAAATAAACCACTATCACAGCAGCTATTCTTCAGAAAGCATAGTAAACACAAAACACAGATCGTTTTGCTTAATACAAGAAGGACTAAATGAATGAATGAACAAATAAGTGAAAGTTCAGGCTCAAAAAGTAAAAGAACGCCTAACAGATTCCACAACCACACTAGAGCCTCAATTCCTGGTTTACAAACTATTCAGATAGAAAAAAAAAATGTTGTGTTCATTTGGTAAAGGTCAGAAAACATTGTTTATCTAAATCAAAATAGCAAAATAATTCCCTATCAATTTATAAATTTCGTTTTTTTGTACTGAATGTGTAATGTAAAATATGTATATCAATATTATATATTGTGTAAAACATATAAAAAACAGTTATAGTTCCACTTTAAATGCTTAAACATTTTCATGATGAAGATGCTACTATTTGAAAGCATCGAAAAATGTATTTGCTGCATATTAAGTGTCCAGCATATTTGTATTGTGCTAGTAATAAAGTACCAAACTGTCTTGTTTTGGTAAAGGTTGTGGTAGGACCCAAATGTAGAGAGACCAAGGCAGAGAGCCATTATGGGAGAGTTTAATAATAAAAAAAAAAAAAACAACAAAAAAAAAAAAAACTTACAAACACTGGAGAACACAGGAGCCAGAGCAAAACAAACGTAGACCTGGGGTGCAAACGGGGAGGTAATCTGGCAAGGGGACATGAAGCAGCAGTAGAAACCAGCAGGGAGTGGAGAAATTAGAGGAACTTAAATATTGGGAGGTAGGGAGCTCGAAAAAAGGCTGGGGTAGATTGATTAATTAGTCACAGGTGTGCAGAAGGGGCTGGGAGCGATACTGACGAGAGAGAGATAGTGGCAACAGGAGCAAGAGAGGAACAATAAAACCATTCTCAATGTTTATGAGGAAAACTACACACAAAAACCAAGAACTGTGTAAACCATGACACCAAACAACTTAAAAAGTTGTATATTTCAACTAAGCAATGCCGTACATCAAATATGAACTCAAAATGTTATAAATCAGCGGGGTCTTACCTTCTCTTTGTTGGGTAAAGTCTGAGTTCTGGTAAAAGTATCTCCTCCATTAATACTAATCAGTTCAGCATCTGCAGGTGGAAACGGTGCGGGGAAAACCACTACATCACTCTTCAGTGTGTCTGAGCTGAAACACACGTCGTACTGCTGGGTAGCTTTAGAGTAAGACCAGCTCCCGTCAGGGTGGGTGGTGATCATGGGGGCGCTGTACCTGCTGAAAGTGCCGTCTGTCCTGTGGCATCTGACAGCTATTAGACTAATGAGACTCAGCAGGAAGATCACAGACACCGACACGATGGCGATCAACAGATACAAGTTCAAGTCAGAGAAGCTGTCCTCCTTTATAGGAACATGTCTGAACTGAGTCTGGACGTCAGCTGTGCTTTCAACCACCATCACCTCAATAGACACTGTAGCTGACAGGGAAGGTTCTCCGTTATCAGAAACCAGCACCACCAAGGGGTGCGTTTTCAGATCGTTGTCGCTCATTCTCCTCTTAGTCCTGATTTCCCCAGTGCTGGTTCCGATCCTGAACAGGTTGTTTCCTTTGAGCTCAGACAGGTGATAAGAAAGCAGCGCATTGTATCCAGAGTCTGCGTCCACAGCCCTGATCTTTGCTACAAAGTATCCTGCTTCAGCAGAATAAGGGATGGTCTCACTGTTAACAGAACCGTGCTCCGAATAAGGAGCTAAAATTGTTGGATTATTATCATTTTCATCGAGAATGAAAACGTTTACTGTGACGTTGCTGCTGAGCGGAGGAACACCAGAGTCTGTGGCCTGAATTTTAAACTGAAATGTTTTTAACTCCTCATGGTTAAAAGACTGCAGACTGATTATATCTCCAGTCTCCAAATTGATGTTTATCATTGAACTTAGTGGCACCAAGTTTCTATTGTCCTGTAACAGTGAGTAGGTAACCTTTCCATTTTGATCAGTGTCTGCATCATCTGCTGATACTGTTTTAATAACTGCCCCTGTTGGACTGTTTTCTTTAATAAAGATGTTTATAGTGTCTTTTGAGAAATGAGGTTTGTTATCATTTACATCAGAGACATGTACAAGAATGACGCTGGTGCTGGAGAGAGGTGGGCTGCCCTCATCTACAGCTGTGATGCTGATATTATAGTGAGGTGCTTTTTCTCTGTCCAGAGGACCATCCACAACTAAAGAATAGTAATTCTTATAATTTGACTCTAATTTAAAAGGAACATTATTGGAAATCTCACAGTTCACCATCCCATTTCTACCTCCATCTTTATCAAATATTGAAACAAGAGCAATGGCGGTGCCAGTGGATGCATCCTCTTTAACTGTATTTAACAGGGATGTTGCTGTAATTTCAGGAGCGTTATCATTCACGTCTAAAATTTCAATCAGTAATTTAGCATTTGAAGTGAGAGGTGAGGGTGCCCCATCACTAGCCTGAACTCGAATCTCAAAAGCATTATTCTCCTCAAAGTCTAAATTCTTCTTGTTTGTTATTGCCCCTGTTATTTTATCAATTTCAAATAAATAGGTCTGTTTCCCACGACCCATTCCACTAAATGAATAAAACACTTCTCCATTCTGTCCTGCATCCAAATCAGTTGCATTTACTGATATTATTGACGTGCCTATTTTAGCATTTTCATACACTGTTGCTTTGTACAGAGTTTGAGTGAATACTGGAGCATTGTCATTAATGTCTAAAACATTCACCAATATTGTCATGCTGCCAGACTTAGCTGGTGTTCCCCCATCAATGGCAGTTAGTACCAGCTTAACAACAGCCTGTTTTTCTCTATCTAAAGCTTTCTGCAAGACAAGTTCGGGAGCAACACTCTCTGATTTATGTGTAACCAGAGCAAAATAATTATTTTGACTAAGCTTGTAGGTATTAACAGTGTTCTTAGCAACATCTGAATCTTCAGCAGGATTCATTGGGAATTTTGCCCCTGTTGCTGTGTTTTCACTGATGTTCATTGATAGAAATGTCTTTGGAAAAGATGGAGAATTATCATTAACATCGAGGATTGTAATTTCAAAGCGGTACAGTTTAAGGGGATTGTTAATAACCGCTTCTACATTAAGTGAACATTTAGCTTCATCACCACAGAGTTCCTCTCGATCTATTCTCTCATTTACGTACAGAGCACCAGTCTTTAGGTTTACCTCAAAATACTTTGTCTTTGATCCAGCAACAATCTGAAACATTCGGTTTTCCAGCTCCTGGACATTTAGATTGAGATCTTTCGCAATATTTCCCACAAAGGTTCCACGGTCCACCTCCTCTGAGACGGAGTAAGAGAGATGCCCAAAAACAGCTTCCAAGTAACAATTCAACAGCAGAAAGACGACATATATCCACACAGAGCTTGATCCATCCGGTCTAAGCATATTTACATCCAAGTGGAAAAACCTACAACTTACTGTGAAATTGATTTATCCTTTACTATAATCTGCATTCAAAGCCAAAAAACAATGGAAAAAAACTGATGATTTGAAGGTTCTTTCGTGCAGAAAGAAAATGGTTTCCGCACCGTCCCTCTTCCTTCTCTGAATCCCTTTGTCTCTGTGGCTGTTGAAACACGTACTAAAGAAGGGAGGAGCCCGATATATGGTACAGCCCGGCAATATGTGATGGTCTACTATGTCCCCGTGTGGACAAATGCAGGTATTGCATTTACCACAAGTTAGGAAGAGTCATGCCCCTATTTTTTGTGCTTTAAGAGAGATAGTCACGTGTATGCTGCAAGGAGCAAAATATTTCATACTTAAGCATGTTCCTCAACTCCTCCCATTTCAACTGCCATAATAAATAATTTCCTAAGCACCAAAATATATTTCAGAAAATAAAACAAATATAAAAAACAGTTCTCATCTTAGCTTATCCACTAAGGAGAGATCATTTTGTAGATCTCAAGATTTTTATGTAGGCAGTAGTTAACTAATACATTTATTTTGGTAAGGAAAAAATAGCTGCTTAATAAATTTGATGAGTTTTTCGTTTGTTTATGGAATTGATTTGTAGTTAAGACATATTTTTTTCCAATGTGTGCCATCACTATAGGAGTATTGCCAAAGCAAATGAGTTTCAGCAAAATTAAATTACAGTAAACCTTTATCAATTTAATTTCCTTCAGTCCAGTCCATACAGTTTTACTCATGAGACAACATTTTGTTATTTACACCAATATGACCAAAATCACATTCAGCACCATGGACAGCGAAAAAAAAAAGATTAACAAAAGAAACCACTATCACAGCAGCTATTCTTTAGAAAGCATAGTAAACACAAAACACAGATCTTCTTGCTTAATATAAGAATGACTATATGGATGAATGAACAAATAAGTGAAAGTTCAAGCTCAAAAACCAAGGAACACCTAGCAGATTTCACAACTATACCATAGCCTCACTTCCTGGTTTACAGATTATTCATATATAAAAAATGTTGTGTTCCTTTTGGTAAAGGTCAGAAGACCTTGTTTATCTAAATCAGAATAGCAAAATAATTCCCTTCCAAATTACAACTTTAGTTTATGTAAGGGATGTGTGATGTAAAATATGTAAATAAATATAATATATTCTGTAAAACATAAATAAAACGGTTATAGTGCCACTTTAAATGCTTAAAAATGTTCATGATCAAGAGGCTACTATTTGAAAGCATGGAAATATGTATTTGTTGCATATTGGGTGTCCAACATATTTGTATTGTGCTAGTAATAAAGTACCGAACAACTTAAAAAAATATATATTTTGAACGAAGCAATGGTGTACATCAAATATCAACTCAAAGTGTTATAAATCAGCAGGGTCTTACCTTCTCTTTGTTGGGTAAAGTCTGAGTTCTGGTAAAAGTATCTCCTCCATTAATACTGATCAATTCAGCATCTGCAGGTGGAAACGGTGCGGGGAAAACCACTACATCACTCTTCAGTGTGTCTGAGCTGAAACACACGTCATACTGCTGGGTAGCTTTAGAGTAAGACCAGCTCCCGTCAGGGTGGGTGGTGATCATGGGGGCGCTGTACCTGCTGAAAGTGCCGTCTGTCCTGTGGCATCTGACAGCTATTAGACTGATGAGACTCAGCAGGAAGATCACAGACACCGACACGATGGCGATCAGCAGATACAAGTTCAAGTCAGAGAAGCTGTCCTCCTTTATAGGAACATGTCTGAACTGAGTCTGGACGTCAGCTGTGCTTTCAACCACCATCACCTCAATAGACACCGTAGCTGACAGGGAAGGTTCTCCGTTATCAGAAACCAGCACCACCAAGGGGTGCGTTTTCAGGTCATTGTCGCTCATTCTCCTCTTAGTCCTGATTTCCCCGGTGCTGGTTCCGATCCTGAACAGGTTGTTTCCTTTGGGCTCAGACAGGTGATAAGAAAGCAGCGCATTGTATCCAGAGTCTGCGTCCACAGCCCTGATCTTTGCTACAAAGTATCCTGCTTCAGCAGAATAAGGGATGGTCTCACCGTTAACAGAACCGTGCTCAGAATAAGGAGCTAAAATTGATGGATTATTATCATTTTCATCCAGGATGAAAACGTTTACTGTGACGTTGCTGCTGAGTGGAGGAACACCAGAGTCTGTGGCCTGAACTTTAAATTCAAATGTTGTTAACTCCTCATGGTTAAAAGACTGCAGACTGATTATATCTCCAGTCTCTGAGTTGATGTTTATCATTGAACTCAGTGGCAGTGAGTTTCTATTGTCCTGTAACAGTGAGTAGGTAACCTTTCCATTTTGATCAGTGTCTGCATCATCTGCTGATACTGTTTTAATAATTGCTCCTGTTGGACTGTTTTCTTTAATAAAGATGTTTACAGTGCTTTCTGAGAAATGAGGTTTGTTATCATTTACATCAGAGACGTGTACAAAAATGACGCTGGTGCTGGAAAGAGGTGGGCTTCCCTCATCTGCAGCAGTGATGCTAATATTATAGTGAGGTGCTTTTTCTCTGTCTAGAGGTCCATCCACAACTAGAGAATAGTAATTCTTATAATTTGACTCTAATTTAAAGGGAACGTTATTGGAGATCTTGCAATTCACCATGGCATTGTTACTGCTGTCTTTATCAAAAATTGAAACAAGAGCAATGGCAGTGCCAATGGATGCATCCTCTTTAACTGTATTTAACAGGGACGTTACTGTAATTGCAGGAGCGTTGTCATTTACATCTAAAACCTCAATCAGTAATTTTGCATTTGATGTGTGTGGTGAGGGTCCCCCATCACTGGCCTGCACTCGAATCTGAAAAGCATTATTTTCTTCAAAATCTATATTCTTCTTAATTTTTATAATCCCTGTTTTCTCCTCTATTTCAAATACATCAGTCTGTTTCCCTCGACCCATTTCACTAAATGAATAAATCACTTCTCCATTCTGTCCTGCATCCAAATCAGTTGCATTTACTGATATTATCGACGTGCCTATTTTAGCATTTTCATACACTGTTGCTTTGTACAGAGTTTGAGTGAATACTGGAGCATTGTCATTAATATCTAAAACATTCACCAATATTGTCATGCTACCAGACTTAGCTGGTGTTCCTCCATCAACGGCAGTTAATACCAGCTTAACAACAGCCTGTTTCTCTCTATCTAAAGCTTTCTGCAAGACAAGCTCGGGTGCAACACTATCTCCTTTATGTGTAACCAGAGCAAAATAATTATTTTGACTAAGTTTGTAGATATTAACAGTGTTCTTCCCAACATCCGAATCTTCAGCAGGAGTCATTGGGAATTTTGCCCCTATTACTGTGTTTTCACTGATGTTTATTGATCGAAATGTCTTTGGAAAAGATGGAGAATTATCATTAACATCAAGGATTGTAATTTCAAAGCGGTACAGTTTAAGTGGATTGTTAATAACTGCTTCTACATTAAGTGAACATTTGGCTTCATCACTACAGAGTTCCTCTCGATCTATTCTCTCATTTACGTACAGAGCACCAGTCTTTAGGTTTACCTCAAAATACTTTGTCTTTGATCCGGCAACAATCTGAAACATTCGGGTTTCCAGCTCCTGGACATTTATATTGAGATCTTTCGCAATATTTCCCACAAAGGTTCCACGGTCCACCTCCTCTGAGACGGAGTAAGAGAGATGCCCAAAAACAGCTTCCAAATAACAATCCAGCAGCAGAAAGATGACATATATCCAAACAGAGCTTGATCCATCTGGTCTATGCATATTTACATCCAACTGGAAAAACCTACAAATTACTGTGAAATTGATATATCCTTTGCTATAATCTACATTCAAAGCCAAAAAGCAATGGATAGAAACTGATGATTTGAGGGTTCTTTCATGCAGAAAGAAAATGGTTGCCGCACCGTTCCTTTTCCTTCTCTGAATCCCTTTGTCTCTGTGGCTTTTGAAACATGTACTAAAGAAGGGAGGAGCCCGAGATATGGTACAGCCAGCTGATATGTGATGGTCTACTATGTCCCCGTGTGGACATATTTAGGTATTGCATTTACCGCAAGTTAGGAAGAGTCATGCCCCCTTTTTTGTGCTTTAATAGAGATAGTCACGTGTGTGTATGCTGCAAGTAGCAAAATATTTCATACTTAAGCATGTTCCTCAACTCCTCCCATTTCGAATGCCGTAATTAATAATTTTCTAAGCAAAAAATATCTTTCAGAAAATAAAACAAATATCAAAAACAGTTCTCATCTTAGCCTATCTACACTGATGAGAGATCATTGTGTAAATCTCAAAAGCTTTATGTAGGCAGTAGTTAACTAATACATTTATTTTGGTAATGAAAAAGTAGCTGCTTAATAAATTTAATGAGTTTTTCTTTTGTTTATGGAATTGATTTGTAGTTAAAACATATTGTTTCCAATGCGTGCCATCACTGCAAGAGTCTTACCAAAGCAAATGAGTTTCAACATAATTTAATTACGGTAAACCTTTATCAATTTCATTTCCTTCAGTCCAATCCATACAGTTTTTCTCATGAGACCACGTTATGCTGTGTATACCAACATGACCAAAATCACATTCAGCACCATGGACAGCGAGAAACCATTAACAAAAGAAACCACTATCACAGCAGCTATTCTTCAGAAAGCATAGTAAACACACAACATAGATCTTTTTGCTTAATAAAATAATGACTATATGGATGAATTAACAAATAAGTTAAAGTTTAAGCTCAAAAACCAAGGAACACCTAGCAGATTTCAAAACTATACCATAGCCTCACCTTCTGGTTTACAACAAATTCATATATATAAAAAAATGTTGTTCATTTTGGTAAAGGTCAGAAGACCTTGTTTATCTAAATCAAAATAGCAAAATAATTCCTTTTCAAATTATAACTTTAGTTTATGTAATGAATGTGTGATATAAAATATGTAAATAAATATTATATATTCTGTAAACCATAAATGAAACGGTTGTAGTTTCACTTTAAATGCTTAAAAATGTTCATGATCAAGAGGCTACTATTTGAAAGCATGGAAATATGTATATGTTGCGTATTGGGTGTCCAGCATATTTGTATTGTGCTAGTAATAAAGTACCGAACAACTTTAAAATTTTTATATTTTGAACGAAGCAATGGTGTACATCAAATATCAACTCAAAATGTTATAAATCAGCGAGGTCTTACCTTTTCTTTGTTTGGTAAAGTCTGAGTTCTGGTAAAAGTGTCTCCTCCATTAATACTAATCAGTTCAGCATCTGCAGGTGGAAACGGTGCGGGGAAAACCACTACATCACTCTTCAGTGTGTCTGAGCTGAAACACACGTCATACTGCTGGGTAGCTTTAGAGTAAGACCAGCTCCCGTCAGGGTGGGTGGTGATCATGGGGGCGCTGTACCTACTGAAAGTGCCGTCTGTCCTGTGGCATCTGACAGCTATTAAACTGATGAGACTCAGCAGGAAGATCACAGACACCGACACGATGGCGATCAGCAGATACAAGTTCAAGTCAGAGAAGCTGTCCTCCTTTATATGAACATGTCTGAACTGAGTCTGGACGTCAGCTGTGCTTTCAACCACCATCACCTCAATAGACACCGTAGCTGACAGGGAAGGTTCTCCGTTATCAGAAACCAGCACCACCAAGGGGTGCGTTTTCAGGTCATTGTCGCTCATTCTCCTCTTAGTCCTGATTTCCCCGGTGCTGGATCCGATCCTGAACAGGTTGTTTCCTTTGAGCTCAGACAGGTGATAAGAAAGCAGCGCATTGTATCCAGAGTCTGCGTCCACAGCCCTGATCTTTGCTACAAAGTATCCGGCTTCAGCAGAATAAGGGATGGTCTCACTGTTAACAGAACCGTGCTCAGAATAAGGAGCTAAAATGGTTGGATTATTGTCATTTTCATCCAGGATTAAAACGTTAACAGTCACATTGCTGCTGAGCGGAGGAACACCAGAGTCTGTGGCCTGAACTTTAAATTGAAATGTTTTTAACTCCTCATGGTTAAATGACTGCAGACTGATTATATCTCCAGTCTCTGAGTTGATGTTTATCATTGAACTCAGTGGCAGTGAGTTTCTATTGTCCTGTAACAGTGAGTAGCTAACCTTTCCATTTTGATCAGTGTCTGCATCATCTGCTGATACTGTTTTAATAACTGCTCCTGTTGGACTGTTTTCTTTAATAAATATATTTATAGTGTCTTCTGAAAAATGAGGTTTGTTATCATTTACATCAGAGATGTGTACAAGAATGACGCTGGTGCAGGAGAGAGGTGGGCTTCCCTCATCTACAGCTGTGATGCTGATATTATAGTGAGGTGCTTTTTCTCTGTCCAGAGGTCCATCCACAACCAGAGAATAGTAATTCTTATAATTTGACTCCAATTTAAAGGGAATATTATTGGAGATCTTGCAATTCACCATGGCGTTTGTACTGCTGTCTTTATCAAAAATTGAAACAAGAGCAATGGCAGTGCCAATGGATGCATCTTCTTTAACTGTATTTAACAGGGACGTTACTGTAATTTCAGGAGCGTTGTCATTAACGTCCAGAACTTCAATCAGTAATTTAGCATGTGACGTGTGTGGTGAGGGTCCACCATCACTGGCCTGAACACGAATCTCAAAAGCGTTATTTTCTTCAAAATCTATATTCCTTTTAATTTTTATAATCCCAGTTTTCTCCTCTATTTCAAATACATTGGTCTGTTTCCCACGGCCCATTCCACTAAATGAATAAACCACTTCTCCATTTTGTCCTGCATCCAAATCAGTTGCATGTACTGTTACTATAAACGTGCCTATTTTAGCATTTTCATACACTTTTGCTTTGTACAGAGTTTGGTTGAATACTGGAGCATTGTCATTAATGTCTAAAACATTCACCAATATTGTCATGCTACCAGACTTAGCTGGTGTTCCCCCATCAATGGCAGTTAGTACCAGCTTAACAACAGCCTGTTTTTCTCTATCTAAAGCTTTCTGCAAGACAAGTTCGGGAGCAACACTATCTCCTTTATGTGTAACAACAGCAAAATAATTGTTTTGACTAAGCTTATAGGCATTAACAGAGTTTTTACCAACATCTGAATCTACAGCAGGATTCATTGGGAATTTTGCCCCTATTACTGTGTTTTCACTGATGTTCATTGATAGAAATGTCTTTGGAAAAGATGGAGCATTATCATTAACATCAAGGACTGTAATTTCAAAGCGGTACAGTTTAAGTGGATTGTTAATAACTGCTTCTACATTAAGTGAACATTTAGCTTCATCACCACAGAGTTCCTCTCGATCTATTCTCTCATTGACGTACAGAGCACCAGTCTTTAGGTTTACCTCAAAATACTTTGTCTTTGATCCGGCAACAATCTGAAACATTCGGGTTTCCAGCTCCTGGACATTTAGATTGAGATCTTTCGCAATATTTCCCACAAAGGTTCCACGGTCCACCTCCTCTGAGACGGAGTAAGAGAGATGCCCAAAAACAGCTTCCAAGTAACAATCCAGCAGCAGGAAGACGACATATATCCACACAGAGCTTGATCCATCCGGTCTAAGCATATTTAAATCCAACTGGAAAAACCTACAGCTAACTGTGAATTAATGTCTTTATATTCTAAATTCACCCTCAAAAATAAAATAATAGACACTGATGATTTGAGGGTTCTTTCATGTAGATAGAAAATGGTCACCGCACCGTCCCTCTCCCTTCTCTGAATCCCTTTGTCTCTGTGGCTTTTGAAACATGTACTAAGAAGGGAGGAGCCCGATATATGGTACAGCCTGGAAATATGTGATGGTCTACTATGTCCCCGTGTGGACATATTTAGGTATTGCATTTACCGCAAGTTAGGAAGACCCTTGGCCCCTTTTTGTGCTTTAAGATAAATATTAAATTATGTGCTGCAAAGAGCACAATATTGCATACTGAAGTCCATTTGTGTTTTGCCCCATTTTAACTGCAGCTAATAATAATTTTCTATACAACACATTACCTTTCATAAAATAAAATAAACATCAATCGGTGTGCTGTTAGATCATTCACGCTGATGAGAGACCATTTTATAAATCTTAGAACTTTTTGTAGGTGATTGTTAGGTAATATTTTAATTTTTTTATGAAAAGGAAATATCTCCATACAAAATTCGATGAGTTGTTCTTTTGTTTATGAAATTGATTAGCAATTAAAACATATTGTTTAAAATGTGTGCCATCACTTGGAGTCTCACCACCGCTTGAGTTTAAGCATGACTTCATCATGGTGGAGTTAATGAATTGAAATATCTTTAGTCCATACAGTTTCGTTTTTCTGCTTATACCAGCTTGATCAGAATCACTCTCAGCACCATGGACCATTAAAATAAACCATTAAAAGAAAAATTTCAACAACAACAGCCAAAGTTCAGCAATCATAATAAAACACAAAACAAAGCTATTTTTGCTTAAAATAAGTATCTCTGAATGAATTACCTTATCCTCTCAAATTGTGTTTTTTGTTTTTATTCTTGGCTCTATAATTTTGGAATAGGTGTATAAACAGATTATGTAAAACATTCCAAAAACTGCTATATTTCCACTTTAAATGCTTTACATAAAAATAAATAAATAACCAAGATCGTATTATTTATAAACATTGAAGTATATTGATGTTGCATATCAGTTGTCAAACAAATTTGCAATGTGGTGGTGACAAATTACCAGACAACTTTTAAATAGGTAAGTTTCAAATTAAACAATGTCACAAAGCGAACTTCGGCGCAAAATGTTATAAATATGCACCAGCCTTACCTTCTCTTTGTTGGGTAAAGTCTGAGTTCTGGTAAAAGTGTCTCCTCCATTAATACTGATCAGTTCAGCATCTGCAGGTGGAAACGGTGCGGGGAAAACCACTACATCACTCTTCAATGTGTCTGAGCTGAAACACACGTCGTACTGCTGGGTAGCTTTAGAGTAAGACCAGCTCCCGTCAGGGTGGGTGGTGATCATGGGGGCGCTGTATCTGCTGAAAGTGCCGTCTGTCCTGTGGCATCTGACAGCTATTAGACTGATGAGACTCAGCAGGAAGATCACAGACACTGACACAATGGCAATCAGCAGATACAAGTTCAAGTCAGAGAAGCTGTCCTCCTTTATAGGAACATGTCTGAACTGAGTCTGGACGTCAGCTGTGCTTTCAACCACCATCACCTCAATAGACACCGTAGCTGACAGGGAAGGTTCTCCGTTATCAGAAACCAGCACCACCAAGGGGTGGGTTTTCAGATCGTTGTCGCTCATTCTCCTCTTAGTTCTGATTTCCCCGGTGCTGGTTCCAATCCTGAACAGGTTGTTTCCTTTGGGCTCAGACAGGTGATAAGAAAGCAGCGCATTGTATCCAGAGTCTGCGTCCACAGCCCTGATCTTTGCTACAAAGTATCCTGCTTCAGCAGAATAAGGGATGGTGTCACTGTTAACAGATCCGTGCTCAGAATAAGGAGCTAAAATGGTTGGATTATTATCATTTTCATCCAGGATTAAAACATTAACAGTCACGTTGCTGCTGAGCGGAGGAACACCAGAGTCTGTGGCCTGAACTTTAAACTGAAATGTTTTTAACTCCTCATGGTTAAAAGACTGCAGACTGATTATATCTCCTGTCTCTGAGTTGATGTTTACAAGTTTAGCTGAATTCAGTGAGTCGCTGTTAGTTTGTAAAAAGGAATAAGTCACATGGGCATTATTATCAACGTCAGCATCAAATGCTGAGACAGTTTTAATAACTGCTCCCACTGGACTATTTTCTTTCACATAAACATTAATCAGTGGTTCCGAGAATCGAGGTGGGTTGTCATTTACATCAGATACTTTAATGTTAACAGTGTTGGTCCCTGAGAGAGAGGGAGTCCCTTCATCAGTTGCGACTATAGTTATATTATAATCAGCAACAGTCTCTCTATTAAGTGGCCCATCAACAACTAATGAATAATAATTCTTATAATTGGTTTCTAGCTTAAACGGAGTTTCATTTGCAATAACAGCTTTTACTTCTCCATTTTTGCCACCATCTTTGTCCACCACAGACACAAGAGCAATAGCTGTACCTATTTGTGCGTCCTCTTTCACCGTGTTTAACAGCGACGTCACAGTGATCTCAGGAGCATTGTCGTTTAGGTCCAACACCTCTACCAGCACTTTACAATGAGCAGACATTGGAGGCTGACCTTTGTCACTGGCCTGAGCATGAATTTCAAACGCAGGGTTTTCTTCATAGTCAATATCACCTTTGATTACGACTGCGCCTGTATTAGAGTCAATCTGAAACAGATCTAAAACACGATCCTGGCCTTTAGATCTGAAAGAATATTCAATTTCAGCATTTATTCCTTCATCTGCATCTACTGCTGTCAAAATTATAACTGTGCTACCCACTGATATGTTTTCAGATATCCTCGCTTTGTACAAAGAATTACTGAAAACTGGAGAGTTGTCATTGATGTCTAAAACACTGACAATAATCTGTGCTGTTCCTGACTTTGGTGGATTTCCACCATCCACAGCAGTGACAGTGAGTTTAATGGTCGGCTGTTTTTCTCGGTCCAGAGCCTTCTGCAGCACAAGCTCTGCAGACACACTGTCCTCATTATTGTGGACCTCTAAGGAGAAATATTCATTTCGACTGAGCTTATATGAACTGACGCTGTTCTTTGCGACATCATGATCTGATGCACCTACAAATCCAAATTTCCCACCCGGCGCCGTACTTTCTGCTATATTGATAGATTGCAGTTTTTCTGAAAAAAACGGTGCATTATCATTTATGTCAACAATGTTTATTACCAGACGATATAGTTTTAGCGGATTGTTAACAACAGCCTCTACATTAACAGTGCACTGTGCAGCCTTTGCACAAAGCTCCTCTCGGTCGATTCTTTCAGTGACATAAAGGCTGCCTGTTTTGAGATTTATGTCAAAATACTTTCTCTTAGATCCACTGACAATCTGAAACATGCGTGTCTCCAGGTCATGCACGTTAAGATTTAAATCCCTTGCAAGATTTCCAACAGAAGTGCCAGGGTTTACCTCCTCAGACACAGAGTAAGAGAGCTGTCCGCATCCCAGTTTCCAGTAGCATTGCAACATAACAAAGAGCAAATAGATCCCAAAAGGTCCACGTATCCTCCCCGTCGGCATATTGTTATCCTTGTCAGTAAACGATCATGTGGACTAATGTCCATTTAATCTTTTGGAAGGCTCGGTTGGTTGTGAGTCATCAGAACAGAAAGCCGCCTTTTATTTAAGGGAATTGGCAAAAGAGTGTCGATCTACTCCGACTCTATGTGTCTTTGTAACAAAGCACGGAGGAAACATCCTCCCATTAAATTGGGAGGGGTCTCAAGCAAGCGGCAGACAACATGTGACGGTCTATATTGTCCCCATGTGGTTGTTTGAAAGAACTACATCCATGACAGGAATATTTAATGATAACAAAATAATATTGAGAATAAAAATCATAATAATCTCTGATTAGAGGCAAAAACATTTTCATCAACACAAAAAGTAGTTACTTCAATTGTTAAGATACGTTCAATTTTGTGAAAACATTTAAGTCCAAATAAGCTGCCATAACAACTTAAATTAAAATTGTATTAATTTTCTTGATTATTTATTTATTTTATAAATTTTCCTAGCTCCACTTATCATCATTAACACTTACAGTGTATCAATATTTTGCAAACTCCTTGCCACAAACAACATTATTCTGTTCTATTTCAGCACCAAGGACAATGACATGTAAATATCAAACTATTGCCTATCAAAGGATTATGGTTATTTTGACCCAAACAGCAACACGTTATAAGAGAATACCCAAAAGAAATATTAGATTTTCGTCTTGTTTCATTGTATAAAACAGGCAATTGTTTTCTTTTTTTTTCTTTTTTTTTTACAGTTCATATTTCCTCTTGTTTTGTAAATTGCATTTCTAACAACTTTAAGTTACATAAATGTCTTACCTTTTCTTTGTTTGGTAAAGTTTGAGTTCTGGTAAAAGTGTCTCCTCCATTAATACTGATCAGTTCAGCATCTGCAGGTGGAAACGGTGCGGGGAAAACCACTACATCACTCTTCAGTGTGTCTGAGCTGAAACACACGTCATACTGCTGGGTAGCTTTAGAGTAAGACCAGCTCCCGTCAGGGTGGGTGGTGATCATGGGGGCGCTGTACCTGCTGAAAGTGCCGTCTGTCCTGTGGCATCTGACAGCTATTAGACTGATGAGACTCAGCAGGAAGATCACAGACACCGACACGATGGCGATCAGCAGATACAAGTTCAAGTCAGAGAAGCTGTCCTCCTTTATAGGAACATGTCTGAACTGATTCTGGACGTCAGCTGTGCTTTCAACCACCATCACCTCAATAGACACCGTAGCTGACAGGGAAGGTTCTCCATTATCAGAAACCAGCACCACCAAGGGGTGCGTTTTCAGATCATTGTCGCTCATTCTCCTCTTAGTCCTGATTTCCCCGGTGCTGGTTCCGATCCTGAACAGGTTGTTTCCTTTGGGCTCAGACAGGTGATAAGAAAGCAGCGCATTGTATCCAGAGTCTGCGTCCACAGCCCTGATCTTTGCTACAAAGTATCCTGCTTCAGCAGAATAAGGGATGGTCTCACTGTTAACAGAACCGTGTTCAGAATAAGGAGCTAAGATGGTTGGATTATTATCATTTTCATCCAGGATGAAAACGTTTACTGTGACATTGCTGGTGAGCGGAGGAACACCAGAGTCTGTGGCCTGAACTTTAAACTGAAATGTTTTTAACTCCTCGTAGTTAAACGACTGTAGGCTGATAACATCTCCTGTCTCTGAATTAATGTTTACTATTGTAGATAATGGTAACCTATTTCCGGCACTTTGCAAAAACAAATAGCTCACCTTGTTGTTCTGCTCACTGTCAGCATCAGTTGCAGTCACTTGTTTAAGTAAGTCTCCCACTGGGCTGTTTTCCCTCACATATACATTTATTACATCCTCTGAGAACAGCGGTGCATTATCATTTACATCAGAAACAATTATAGAAACTCTACTCGTACTTGAAAGTTGCGCGATTCCTTTGTCTTTGGCAACTATAGTAATGTTGTAGTTAGAGACGTTCTCCCTGTCAAGGGGCCCATCAACCAACAAAGAATAATAATTTTTGTAGTTTGTTTCAAGTTTGAATGGGATATCATTTTTTATTTGGACTTTTACGTCACCATTATTTCCACTGTCTTTATCAAGGACTGACACAAGTGCAACCACAGTGCCAATAGCTGCGTCCTCCTTGACCGTGTGATGTAATGAGGTGACGGTGATTTCAGGAGCATTATCGTTTAAGTCCAACACTTCTACCAGCACCTTACTGTGAGCAGACATGGGTGGCTGTCCTTTATCGCTAGCCTCTACACGTATCTCAAAAGCTTTTTTCTCCTCATAATCTATATTCCCTTTAACCTTAATGATCCCGGTCTGCGGTTCAATTACAAATATATCCAATATGTGATCCTGATCTTTGCTTCTCAACGAATAAACAATCTCACTATTTGAGCCCTCGTCTGCATCAGTGGCACTTACAGTGATCACTGTTGTTCCTACCTGTGCATTTTCTGGAATTTTTGTTTTATACAGCGCTTCGCTGAAGATGGGAATGTTATCATTGTTGTCTAACACATTAACAATAATCTGTGAGGTGCCTGATTTAGGAGGAGTCCCGCCATCTAATGCAGTCAGTGTCATGGTGATCACAGGCTGCTTTTCTCGGTCTAATGCCTTCTGCAACACCAACTCTGCAGACACACTGTCGTCTGCTTTATGCACAACCAATGAAAAATGCTCATTCAGACTTAATTTGTAAGTACTGACCCCATTTTTCCCCATATCTGCATCAGTTGCTTCAGATAGAGCAAATTTCACTCCAGGTAAAGTGCTCTCAGCAATATACAAATTCTGCAGTTTGGTGGTAAAGGACGGTGCATTGTCATTTACATCTAAAATTTCCAAGTTAATATGATACAGCTTTAACGGATTATTTATCACAGCTTCTACATTAAGTGAGCATCTGCGCTGCTCCGAGCAAAGCTCCTCTCTGTCTATTCTCTCACTGACATGGAGAGCCCCCGTCTTAAGGTTTATCTCAAATAATTCTTTCTTTGCTCCTGCAACAATCTGAAACATACGGGATTCCAGCTCCTGTGTGTTGAGGTTTAGATCCTTGGCAATATTTCCAATCGGTGTTCCTGGGATTGCCTCCTCTAAAACGGAATATGAGAGCTGTCCGGCAACCGTTTTCCAGCAGAAGCCGAGTAAAAAAAGGCAGAAATGCATCCCAAAAAAGCTCCATCCACAAGAAGAAAACATTTCTGTCCAATATGAATGAAGAATGTGAACAAACTCAAGACCAAGATGGATTTTTCTCACATAAAGGATGATAGTAACTGCACTGAGCTTAATGGTTTTAATGCCCAGCGTCTTTATACCACCCTCAATGTCTCTACAACAGAGACTGAAAAGATGTTCAGCTGAAAGCAGGAGGGGCTTGGGTCTATAAAAAAAAGCACTGCTGTCTTTGATGGATCATCAGCGACGCTGCGTGGAGAAGGACTAGAGATGCAAGCAGCACAGACAAATGTTCACTCTTCAGTCAAGTATAAGGATGGTATGTGCATTTGAAAAATTCAACTGAAAACAGTGTTACTGCCACAAGTTGCAGTTCAAGCTATTTTATTATGATAAAGAGCATTTTGATTCTATATCATTATTTTTCCCAGTTTTTTTAAACAGTTTTGTAAACCGTATTTTTTTTTTTCTGTTTTTTTTCTTTGGCTGTTTTCAATTCAAGGATCTTTATAAGGCACTATTTTGTCTGTATAGCAGATAACTTTTTAATCAAAATGTTGTATTTTCAGTCCTTCAATGACACCTGTTATTATCATTATTATTATTATTATTATTATTATTATTATTATTATTATTATTATTATTATTATTATTATTATTAGCTAAATATGCCTTATAAGCAATCATACTTTGGAGCAATGTGGCAATGTTCTGTTTTACATGTCAAACAGCAAAATGCTCTTCATTTTCCATTATGTAATCAATTGTGCAAACAACAAATATTAATATAAATATTTTCCCACTTTGTCTCAGACAGACTTTTATTTCCCTCTTTTCTGAATATTTTTGCTGCAACAAATTTATTTTTTCTATAGGTGTAATTATTCCAGTGAACTAGGTATTCCAGTTTGCGAGGATTATTTTGGAATATTTCACTGTTTCCCTGCATCTCCACAGAGACAGCAGTCATGCGCTTATGCAGATTCCCCAGTATGTAATCCTGGGATTAGGTGCCCGATTCAGTAACTCCTGTCCCATTTCCATTCAGAAGGAAACATTATTTGATTTGAAAGTATTAATAATCATCTTAAAGCCAAAGTCATCTGTTCAACCCCAGATTTAATAACAATAATATTTTACAATGAGGGACCTATGCACTTAATTTCCCTAATGTGTATTTGAAAAGTGTCTGTAATGCACTCAAAGCTGAGTTAGATACACAGAGTGAATACTTACGTATTTGTGAACGTACACAAAACTTAATGTAAAGACCAACTGGTCTAACATACTGTACCTACCTGAATTTCAGTGAGTCATTGTTTGTTGGTCATGATTATGCGGCACAGAGCTCTCAGGGTTTGTCCCTGGATTATCTTTCTATTAAAATCAATGTGACAGATACAGATTCTGACATATTCAGCACTATTATGTCAAGGGATGTTTGCATGATGGTCTGACAGGTCATCAGCATTATTTATTTTTCTTCAAAGAAAATGTGCAAGACGATCGATCTTGCAAACACAGAAAACATGTCAATAAAACACAATAACATTTAAACAAAACATTTACACATGTAAAACATTCTGTGATTTAACACCAGGGACATGACAGTGTTTATATGATTTAGATCACCAAGTATTGCAGTCTGCTATGGTCAAACAAGATTTGTATCAGAGAACAAGCCTTTAGGCCTTATGAAGGGCAACCTGACGTCATGATGCACATAATTTCCTTCTCAGTGTTACAGCTTTTCTGGGAAACATCCACCGAAAAGGGACATAATCAGCATAAAACTCTTTACTCTAGAATTATAGAATTGCATGTGTATATTTTGTGCATACATGCATAGGTATATGTTTGTTTTAGTAATTATTTTCTTTTTCTACTAAAAAAAACATTTCAAATAAATGAGTAAATATTTTCTTTAGTGCTTGAGAGTCAATATTAAAGCTATGTATGCAGTGGTGAAAGTCTACCTCCCTGAAGGTATGATAATAGAATATGGTGAATAATTAATAATGAACAAATAGTGTTTTAAAAAAATACACAACGTTGTCCCCGGTAACTATACATGTATAAATATCTGTGCCTGTTTCTCTAAATGTGTTTCACTCTTTACTATAGGGAGCATCATGAGCAGCATGCTTAAAGGGAAGCAGCGAGTGTTAAGAGAAGGGAGGGGGCAGCAGGGGAGACGACTGGTTTACATTTTAGGCATATTCACTACATTATTGATCAGCTTCTACCATATTTAGTAACTAAATGTATTCTGTCACCACAGTCTGATTGTTTCTTCATATTCCTTTGCAAACCTGTCATCTCTGTGCACAATTGGGAGTAAGTGTGGGTTTTACAGGCGTGTACTGTAACATTCACACGGATGTCTGTGGATGGGGGGAAGGGTGCCATCTGAATGTGCTCTGAGGCCAAGCCTCCCCCTTTTCTGCTTCCTGTCTCCATGTGTACTGCTCTCCCATCTCCATAGCAACTCCATGAAGGATGTTTTCTGTTTGTTTTTTTTTTGCCAAAGACACACGCATACACGCCCACCTACACTCATTTACACAACAACCTGTTCGTTCAGGGATACAAAAAGAAACATGAGATTATGGAGCTGCGTACATTTTGCTAAAACTCTAGTTTAATGAATAAACCATTCACATCATAGTAACACTTTTGGGAAAAAAAATAGACACACGTTCATAAGCATACACAAACTATACTTTTTTTGTCCTGGGCTCCATCTGGGATGCTCATACATTGGTAATGTAACACTGCTGTAGAGTATTCACTGGTGCAGCACTTTAGCAAAAATAGACAGTTTGTGTCCACCCCCACAGCCCCTGAGAGAGCCTGACCTTTGCATCTTGCCATGCCCCACCCACTGCACCTCCAAGCCCCACATTGCATCCCCTTGTAGAAAGTGTCCAGCAATCATGTGTTGAAATACTGACAGTCTGTTTCAGTGTGAGCTTAAGCTCATTATGACACAAGGGGACATCCTAATCCTTACCCACTGCCATTTGATTATATTATTATTACATATTATTATTTATTAATGATTTAAGAAGAGTACAATTGTATTTTCACATAAAGATTTTTTTGTTCTAATAAATTAAATTATAATTTAAAAAGGGATTTTTTTTCTTTTTTTTTGCATTCTCTCAGGTTATCTTTGTTTGGTATTAAAACGTGTTTGACAATCTGTAACATTTAAGTAAATTCGTGAAATCAAAAAGAATAAAAAAACAAATCTACAAGGTGGCAAAAAACGTTTAACTGCACCGTGCATCCTCATATTTCTATCATGAAAATTTTAATCAGGAGAGGTTTCAGGGGATAACGCGCTAAGGCATTTTATCACTATAATAAACAGAATGCAAAGAATTACAATTGGAAATTAGAAGCTCAAATTAATAGAAAAATAAATATACAAAAAAGATTAAAAAGGAAAACAACAATTGAGAGCTATGGTACATAAGTTTCTATACCCAAAACACACACAATGTTAAAATGTACAAAGTTAGTTACATATGAGCTTTAACTGCTTATCCTCTTCTGTCTTTAATATCATTCCTGAAAGAAATGAAGAGAAGAATGAAAAATGAATCATCCATACTGTTTAATCCTACTACCACTTAATCATTTATTTCCAAATCTGTGCTTGTCTCCTCTCTTTTTTGGAGTAAGTAGGGCAGGGGCGTGTCTGTGGAAACATGAGCCGGAACAAGATGAAAAATCAGGACACAGCAATATGGAGCAGGCCCAAAATCCAGACACACACACACACACACACACACACACACACACACACACACACACACACACACACACACACACACACACACACACACACACACACACACACTAAGGGACACATTATTCACTCATTTGGAAAGTGATGGACCATTGCCTAAAAAAAATCCTTTAATTAGTTACTCTACTGTAAAACAACAGGCACACTACACCTGCTGTGTGATTATCCTCGCTTATGTCATGAGCTGCTCCTTACAGATCAGTGAACCTTTTATGAAAAAAGAGAAAACCTGACACTTTAAATACCCAGCACCGTGCTGTTTGGATTGCAGTATAACCCACTGTTTCTGCTAAGAAAGGGAAAACATGAAGCAGCATCCATGTATTAGTGATCAGAAGACCACCCAATACTCTGTTTATAACTTCATGTAAAAGTTGGGTATCATACTCCATATTGCTACGGTAAATTTAATTAATTTTCATAAAGGACTATGTGGAAATTCACTTAGCACCCATAAGGATTTTTGTAATTCATAGTTGAGTGTGTGAGAGCAGGAGAAAAAATAGATGGCAGATCAGCACATCTGTGCATCTTAAAGCACAAGATGGGAGGCACACTCGGGATTAAATCCAAAGATCAGCACTGACATCTGATAAAAGGAGGATGCAAAAGGTTCAGATATCAGCAAACGTATCACAGCCATTTGATTGGAAAGCTAGTTTCCATGTGACTGTAATAGACACACTGGTTGGCTAAAACCTGTGCAGAGTCCATCTGACAGAATCCCTCACACTGTGTTCCTATAATTGATTCACTATCCTCCCTCTTGTTGTCACGGTGACGCATATGCAGTCCCTTTCAAGGCCCCTCCCTGCATCCTCCTCCGCCACACCCCACCTTATGGCACAGTGCAGCAACAGAAAGAACATAACATTTATTTTCTGATCATTAATGCTTCACAAATGAACTCCAACTAAAAATGTCCCCTATTGCCAAAATATTTTACATATGGAAAAAGACACTTAACAAATTACAGACACCCAATTGTCCCTGTATTCTTTATCCCTCTATTCAGTGTTTGTCTCTTGATCTCTCAGATACAGCCTGAGGCAAGCAGGCTGTATTTGGGAATGAAATCCCAGGTTTCATCAATACAATGTTCACAATTTAAGGGGTATGTTTCTCATTTCTGAATCAGACACTATGGGGAAATGGGACTGAAGCTGCTACTCATGGATCAATGCTCATACAGATAGTCAATAACAGTTCTAGTCACTACAGTATAACACTCACAGTGGCAACATGCTAAATAATTGAATGCATAGATACACAAACACGCACTAGAACCTGAAATGCACATATTTTGCCACAAGGGGGAGCATTTTCACCCTCTTCTTTGTTCTTTATAAGAGCTTCTACATGTTCAGACATCCTGAGGCAGAGGCCTGGGCGGATATAAAATCCTATATCAGATTAGCACTCTTACACACTTCATAAATTGCATCAGCTTCATAGCTGCACCAGCAGCCTCAGAGTGTGATGCACAGTTTCTTTGGCACCGGAAATTTAAATGCGAGCTGCCCTAGATGTCAAATAGTGATGAGGATGTCCTGAATCTAACATTACCTTCCTATTCTTATCCAACAGATACATATTAAAACAAAGAGGCAGATATGTTGAGAACATTTCCTGATCTTTTAACTGCAGATCTTGTAAAATATGTGGGATAATTGCATGCCTGTGCAATAATCCTTGCGCATAGAGTGTTATTCTTTTAAGTATTGATAAACAAAACTTCTAACAACACATTTATGTGGAGTTTTGCATTTTGTTCATACTTTGCAAATCTCAGCATCAATAAGCAACTATGCAGGTTATTTTTTGTATACATCCTTCCTAGTCATGCAGTGGAAAATGCACAAGACAGCACCAGATGAGAAAAGCATTGCAGAGACAGGCCTGCTGCACTGGGCCACGGCCTGTTTCTTTTTCTTTTCTTTTTTTAAATGAATGAATAATAGAAGACTGTGCTGCCTGTAGAGATTCTTATGTTAGAAAGTGCTGGAATGATTTTGTGAGGTTGCTCCACTTTCCACAGGAAATGACGATGACTATTTATAAAATAATGACTTGCCAACCAATCGTATAAGCTCCACCTGACGCTTTCCAAAAATAGTAAACGCCTTCCACTCTCATCACCCTCAAAAGTGAACATATATATTAGACTAACCTGCCCTTCATGGTTGAAGGTTTTACAAAAGGTAACTATAGCCCAGTTTAAACTTCAGATGATGCTGCGTTTGGCATGTCGAGAGGAACTATGAGTGTTTGTGTGGGTGGCAGAGAATGCTGGGTGGAAAATTTCACCTGTTCTCTTTCAGGATATATGTAATGACCATACAGAAACCCAGTAAACTTGAATAAATTCCCTACTTTTTTTGCCTGTGGATTGTATTACTGTTAAAATTACATCCACAAAGTATTTTTAATTTTGTATGCACCCTACGTATTTGAAACATCCTTATAGACTTCAGAGCAACAACAACAAAAAGAGTAAATAAAAAAAAATGTGATGGCACATCACACCCTGGCCTTCTCTTAAATCGGTGCTCAACCAGCACTTGCCAACCAGTAACATATCATGAAAAATGCATCAAATGATTGAAATGAAATCATGCATCATTAAGATGATTCCACCCAATTGCGTGGGAGGAGAAACATCCATCTTAAAACAGCTGGTAAGAACATGCTTTTTCATTCAAGGATCATCTCAAAACTTAGATACACTGTGTGAGCTTGAGAAAATAGTTCATGCTTTTGTCTCTGCACAACCTGACTAATGTAGTGGTCTATTATTTGCAGTAAGAGGGGGTTCGCTTGTCTTCAGGTTGTCCAAAACTCTGCTACTAGACCACAACTCCCTCAAACACAGGAACTTATATAACTCCTGTTTCAAAGTCACTACAATGACTTCCAGTCAGATCTAGGTTTCATTTTAAAGTGTCAGTCTTAACCTGCAGAGCCTTGCATGGACAGACTTCCTGTTGTATTTCTGATCTGATTTATGTTGAGTGTGTATGTGTGTTTTTATTTTGTTTGTTTGTTTGTTTGTTTTCTCAGTTGTACATTGCTGAGTATTTTGTTGGGTTTACCCTTGTGAAGCACTTTGTCATACCTGCCTGACAAAATCTACTATATAAATAAAATTGTATTTACTTAACTTACTTACATAGCATTATGACTTTACACACTTTATGGAAACTTTATTTCTTGTTAAATGGGAGTAAAGAGTGCTTGCAGGATACAGACACATCATATCCAAAACCATTAAAGAAATCATGATTATACTGTACATGGCCTTCTTACATGGTAATACTATATATTACTCACTGCAGGATATTCTTCTTCTATGTTAATGTATTACTTTACAATATACTGTTTTCTATCAGATGCAACTGTCCCAGCATCTTGTTCTCCTTTAGAAGACAACACAAGGTGAGTTAAGACAATTTTGCCCAAAAAAAGGGTTCACAGAGCAATTGTGAAATATTCTAACAAAGTGCTTGTTACTTTGCTACCATTTTTTTTTCTAGGCCAACTTTGGTCATCTTACACACACTAAGCAAATCATAAATTAATTATACTGTGGCCCATATAATATCCCAAAGAGTAATTTTTTAGATTATATTTGCTGAGAAACGTTAGTTTATTTTTTTTCAGTGTATCATAATGTTTTGGGTTGTGCTGTCTGCTGCTAAGATCTGAAGTTAAATAAACTCAGCAGTAGACCAAAAGTGGCATTAATTCACCAAGACTGGAGAAACTGATGTTATGCTGTAGATGTAATAATGATAGATACTGCTGCAAGCACTGCAAAAAGCAAAGTCGGCATGTACAACTCCATTGGCATGCTGCACCCCAGAGAAATACATGCTTTCCTTAAAGCATAAATTATTACACTTTTTAATCAGCAGCATGCACTTGAGTAACTAAAACTATATATATAATGCAAGACAATGTGCAATGATATGAATTAACATAAAGCATATTGTTTAAACATACAATGAAAATGGAGATTATCTGATAGGCAAATTATATGTAAAAGGATGAATCAAACTATGTCAAACTATGCTAACAACATAATTTGTATTTTAAACAGTTTGTTACAAGAAAGTTGTTTTTTTCAGAGGAAAAAGCAATATTTTTAGTTTGATCCTGCCAGGGTGTGAATAATATTGGGTTTAATAGTATAATTAACCATTAAAAAGTGACACATTAGAAGGAATGTTTCACAAGTCTCTGTCTTTTCATCGGGTCAGATGCATCAGTTCAGAAAATATAACTTTCATACTCAAGCAAGTTTTTATTTTTTTCCTTCAACAGTGCTGCAAGTCATTGTTATTATAAATGCAAAAGGGTATTTGTCAAACAAAGAATATCGTTTATGGTGACTTTTTGCTGTCGCTTGTGCCTCATATAGAAGAGACTCATTGATGTTTCATGTCACAAGCAAAATATATTTTGAACTGCTCCTTTTAAATGCCACAGCAGGTCCAGGGTTAACCCTGTAAAAAAGATAACTCATTATTCAAATAGATGCTTTGATTAACCATCTTCCTGAGTTAGAGCACTAAAAAGAAAAGTCATGTGGTAAAGGGAGAATGGCCTGTCTCTCTTGTTAAAAGGGTAAACAATATGGTATATTATTGATTAATAATAATCAAGTAAAGCATGGAAGTTAAATAACAGTTAAAAATGAAACTTAAGTAAATAAAATATAAAAAATGAGAAAAGGACCAGAAAGGACAATGTTCATTTTCTATCAACTTGCAGTTGCAAAAAGCAACAGGAGGGGGCATAAGTAAAAAAAAAAACAGCCAAAAGACGTCAGCATGTGTAGGAGGGGGGAGGGATGGCAAAAATCACAGATAAGGGTTCTTTGTTTAATGAGAATAAGGAGAAATGGAGACAAAGATGAGAAGCGAAGAACCTATCGTGTAAACGGGAGGGAACAGCAATGGGTGAAGTGGAGAATCATCTGTGGTACAGAAATGTGGGGTAGTGATAAGGAGGACAGAAACGAGGTGAAAGAGAAACACGGTGGGAGGAGAAAGCAGTGTCTGAGTCAGGCTGACAGCATTCACATTCATCTTCCACACCCCTCTCTGAGCTTTCTTCATACACTTAACCCACTAGATAAGATGGCGGGAAACAATGAAATTGATGCTGACATAAAGGGACAATCAGCGCTCAAGCAGACACACACAAGATCTGTAGGACATAACGTAAGTTCTAATCTCCACAGTAGTGTCAGAAAAAAACAGCGCTAGCTCTGATTGCCCACATTTCTGATTCATTTTTAGGACAGACGGCTCAGCTAAAAATAAGCACAGCAGAACAACTTTACAAAAGGCAAAGCTGCGTGTGGGATGGCATGACTCATGGGCTGTAAAGATCACCTCAAAGGTTCACATTTCAGAAAGATGACCAGTAAGAGTAAAATGAAGCTCGGCTCATTTCAATATCTTACTGCTGATTTATTCATCAGTTAGAATATCTGTTTCTTTCTAACTATGTCACTGTCAATGTCATCTGATCAAGGGGTTCCTTTGAGTGTAAAATGTCATGTTAAATTATTTGTTTATACATGTACAAGGTGAGTTCGTGATGAGATATCCAATTATTTTAGGAAGATATTTGGGATTTTTTCAATTATAACAGAAAAATATTATTGACAAACTTATTATATTAGCATCTATCCAGCAAAAGGGAACGTGAGCTGGATTTAGGCCATCATGAAACAGGTTAGTTTAACCTGACTGATAATTGTGGTGTTGCGATACGAATCCTACTCAGTAGGTGGATTTGCTGAGGCACGGATGGATAGACTTTGTAATCTGTTGTTCTTTGTTAGTGGAAATTTGTCAACTTATTTACAAAATTTGTATGTATGACATTTTCTAACCTAACTGGAAAAATGTGTGCATATTGTCAATATGTATATTAATTTTAAGTTTATTTACAGATTAATTAAAAGTTCCAGATTAAAAAAAAATCTACTGCTAATGTCTTTTTATTCACATAATCTTTATCACAATGTCTCATAATATTGGCGGCTGCCGTCAATCATCTATCTTTATTAGGGCTCACTCAGATAATGCATCTTATTTTTCTTTATTTGACAAACCCCTTCATAACACTCAAGGACACTGCAGAAACCTAAAACTGAACAAATGGCAATACAATAACACGGCATCAATAATCTAATACAAATTCAAAATAAAACATTTATAGAGAGTTGGCAGCTTTAAAAATTTAAGTTTTGAGGTGACTTTTAAAATGGGGGGATGGAGTAAACATTGCGGATGTCAGGAGGCCGCTGATTCCAGAGCTGGGGGTAAGAATAGGAAAAAGATCTGCCTCACATGGTCTTGAGGTGGATAGGGGGGACAGAGACAAACAGAGGAGGAAGACCTGAGAGAGCAAGAGGGGGTGTGAATATGGAGAAGTTCAGACAAAGACCGTAGAGGAGAGAGTTCCAGTAATCAAGAGGTGCCTAGGCTATGAATAAGGATAGAGGTGGAGAGGGGACTGAGGGAAGGACCATATATATATATATATATATATATATATATATATATATATATATATATATATATATATATATATATATATATATATATATATATATATATATATATATATATAGCAAATTAATGCTTGAGATAATGGCAAATAACTGTTTCGTTTAGACTAAAAGTATTTCAGAATGTATTTGTTTACATTTACATTACATAAAGAAGAATACCCCAGAAGCAGAATACAAAGAAATCTATTCATGTATTACAAAATATTTTTACAACTGTCAGTAAGATTCCTTACAACCCTCAGTAAATAATGTTTAGCAACATGGCAGCAACGTTGTGTCTTAGCTGCCTTAAATAACATACTGGCGCACATAAAGCTTTACTACTTAGCTTTATTGTTCGGAGCACACAAGTTGTGGACAACCAGAGGAAGTCAAGAAAGAGCAGTAAGGAGGACTGCACTTGCTGAACACAAGGTTTAGCAATTACCCAAGATGCATAGTGGGAGCAGCAGATGCGACAAAGAGCCACAGGGGGATGATGAACCCTGCAGCTTGAGACTGGTTCTCTTTAACAGCAACATCTGATCCCATCCATTCAGAAATAAACACAAGATCCAGTACCAATCAGACAGCATTCTCCACTCTTTACCCCATTTACCCCCACAGTTAACAGCATGCAGATAGTGCTGCAAGAGACCAATCCTCTTATTAAAGCTGCATCCAATGTCTGACCTCGTGACTTTGGATTCCCCACACACTTTCACCCATTATCTAATCACACACCAATACCTTCCTCCATAAATCTAGATTTGAGGGATCTAGATTTAGGTTTTCAACATCAATCCATCGGGGATCCTATGTGTTTGCCCTTAATGGATATGGCTGATATGTTTGTAGCCTTATATTGACCCATAAGTCAGTTCACTCCCGCAGGCAGGCCATGATGACCCGCACACAGCAGCAGATGTTGCGGCTGTGTGGGCTCTGATGCCAAACAACAGCTCTGCAGACCCACATCTGTTCTAATCTCTGTTGATTCAGAAAAAAATAAGAAAAATATGCTTGTCTTAAACTTAACTAAAAAAAAAAAAAAAAAAAACACTGCAGCGGTTATTACATCAGAGAGAGAGATATATCAGCTAGACTAGTTGAATATTATTTTATTAACATTCCTCCTTTTACTATAACAGTGCTAGAACACAGCAGGTTAACACATCATCACGGTTCCCAACTTAAGCTCTGCTCATCCAGAAAGGATTTAAAATGACAAGATAGCATTTACTAATTCCTTATACTAGTAAATAGTACATGCCACAATGGTTGAAGCTGCAAACAGAGAGAACAGGCTTTAATCGACCAAGCCGGGGGACTATTCAGAGGGAATACTTTAAAAGAAAGTTTTATTCACACAAATTTAATTCCAGAGTTTTAATGAAACTTTGACCTTACCCAACCAAACCACGGGAGGATAAAAAGTCACACTCGACTGGACTCGAAAACATGAGCAGGGAATATGATAATTTTCATAAGTTCTTAATATCGCTTAGAAACCTGAGCTGAAGAAAAGTCCAGAAAAAATATTTGCATAGCCATTTGTTAATTCAGAGTCAACAGATCTGACCCAAATACTGCTTGCTAACGCGGGCCAATTCACATCCAAGCCACACATGGCTCCAAACCGCTCTTCGTCATGTTCTAGGACAAATGACAAGAGCAAAACATGTTGTGGCAAGAAGCTAACCCTACAGCTGTGAACGCACCCTGCAACGAAATGTTGGCACACTTACTCCTCATCTACCCTATTAAGTCTGAGGCAACATAAGAAAGAACGAAACAAAAACAAAAAAATGCTGAATATGAAAATAAGCAAAGATTGTGGCAGTAAAATGCCTCAAAGTTTGGGAATTCAAATGCAATAGTTATTTACGGTTAAATTAGTTCAGAAGGAAGTCTCATGTCTGACCCTATATTAAATGTGTACCAGGAAGAGAAACTTTAATTGCCATACCCCCCCATCAGCTGCACTGCAGCAACATTTGTGCTGACAATGGGGACAACAGCCTCCTGCTCCATTCATAGTAAATCACTGGCATGTCTGCTGAAGGAACATGCACATATACACAGGAACACTCATTAACAGAAGAACACACTAAAAGAGCCCAGAATTAACACATTAAAATAATCACATGGGCAGGGTGCATCGTAGTGTAAATGTAACATCCAAAGTTGAAAGGTTGGTCACATTAAATTTACTGAGGCCATAAATGTGGCTAAACACAATGATCTAGTTGAGCTTTTAGACTGGAAGTGATTGATTATTAAAAGAGAGAGAAACACAATGTTATGTTTATCATAAATTATGACAAAAAAATCACAGGATAGATGAAATGAGAAATCACAGCCTCTTAAAGATGAATGTATTCACCTTTGTGATTGGTGTGCATACGGTTGACTAAAACCTTTTTGAAAATATTTTGTTACTGGCCTTTTTATGTAAAAAAAAAAAAAAACAAACAAAAAAAACCTTGATGACTAAACAGGATGTCTTTTTTGTTGTTGAGAAATACAATTGAGACAAAATCATTGGAGGGAAATAAAATCCATCCACCCACCCACACAGTGTTTATACCTAGCTATCCATGCCCAGTCAGGGTAGAGCCAGTCCTATTTTCAGTGGTGATTAGGGATAAAAACAGGGCACACCTAGGACAGGTTTTCAATGAGAATAAGTCTTCCTGAGTGGTAGAAAAAGAGTGACTATATATATGCAGCATGAGATGGACAAATTGTAACGCTTTCAACCGCATGTGGAGGAACAGAGTCTGACAGAAGCACAACGCAGGCTGCACTGGAACAGGGATAGGAAT
Organism: Fundulus heteroclitus; assembly: GCF_011125445.2. Classification (NCBI taxonomy): domain Eukaryota; kingdom Metazoa; phylum Chordata; class Actinopteri; order Cyprinodontiformes; family Fundulidae; genus Fundulus; species Fundulus heteroclitus. Next base: position 20,722,772 of record NC_046383.1, on the reverse strand, counting down.
GCTTTAATTTTATATTCTGGCCTTCTTTGCTAACTGCTGATGAATACTTGTCTTTTTTCACATTTCCTGTCACCTTCCTGTCCGAAGAGTTGTTGGGATTCAAACAACCTGATTCAAAGTACAAGAAAATACTTTTTAACAATGGCAATAGGTGTTAATATTTTCCCTTAATCTTGTAAGTCGGATAAGTAAACAGACACTCCTCAACACAAAAAGGTGGCAGCATCACAACAGGCTGGTGTGATCAAAGGGAAGGCCTCGGCTAATCAGACTGGTTCAAAAAGATCACTTATCTCTGAGGTAAAGAGGAGGGTTTGTATTCCATGACGAGACTATAAATGAGCAGACTGTCACAATGATAACTAAACCAAGCAGTCTGCTTGATGCATGAGTAGGGTGAAGTTTAAAAACTTTAAATGGACTGACTGCATCATTATTTATAAGTTTATGATTTTATATACAATTCCTCTTTGATTTGTATATTAAATTACTTAATTTATAGGACATGAAATAGACTAAGATTGTGTAAGATTTTGTTGATTAAATCATAATGTTGCTAAAATGACTACAGTCGACTAAAATGCAACTAGTTTAGTTTAGTAATTTATTTAACAGGGAGAAAATGCAGAAAAATATTGATAAAAGATGCTTAAGCTAGTTTCCATCTGTAGTCCCTGGGCAGGTGAGCTAATAATACAGTCCAAGATCAAACATAAAAATACATCTAATGTCCACACATACCCTGTTTACAATCACCTTACAGAGTCATAAAAAATCACCACAGTAAAACATTACAAAATACCATAATACCTACCAAAACTACTTTAGATTTTAGTCAAAAGACTGTCTGAACTTGATTTAAAAAGTGCTGTCAAATTTAAAACTGTAGCAAAAGACAAGAAACATGTAATTGTTTTGCTTTTTGTGTTTGTGAGCCATTTTAGTTATTATACCTCGCCTCTCTAAAGTGCCTGAAACATATCTCAAATATAAAAAAAAGGACCATAGCATAAGGATAAAGAAATATCCTTTGGAGAAAACGTTAATGATTTGATTTTTAAAAGTGGAAAAAAAATAAGCCTATACTTTTGCTGCTCTCTAACACATAAAAGCCAGTATTTGTACCAGACAAACAGACCACAGTTTTTGGGATTCAAGGGTCTAAACAGGTAGTCAGAAGCACAGGCACAGCAACTCTTTAGAGAAACCTGCATAATATGAGTTACAACAACATTTAATTTTCCTTTGGGATTAATAAAGGATTTTTTAATAGATAGCTTAACGCTGAGTAGAAAATATTATTTGTTAGGAACACTGCAAATAACACAGCTGTGTTTTATATAAAGCTTGTGAGAAGTAGCAGAAAATTCTAATATTTAAGAATATTTGCTAAAATGATTTATCAATGCTCTTTAAGCAAATGCAGAGTTCTGTAAAAATGTGTTTTTATTCAATCAAGGGTGTTCATTCTGTTTTAGCCCTTTTTGCAGTTTCTCATAGTCTCCCTCATTGTTTATGCAGCCACCTTGTTTCTGTGAAAGTGCCTTCAGCTAAAGAGGATTAGACATTTGTGAGTATGTGCCACGTGCTGCTGTTGCACTTCACAAATGCCTGTCTATGAACGTAGTAGTCCTGCATGTGGCGAGTAAACATGGCTGTTTCTGCTTCAACAGCAGTACGTGTGTGTGTGTAAATTAGATTACCATCATTGCTGCTGACCCCGATATGCGCTGCGGCATCCTCAAACAAAGCTGCAGCAAAGAAGAGAGAAGCTGCCCTACTGACACACAACAGCTCAATCCGTCCACAGCCGCAACCCCACAGGCAAGAGGCAGAGCGCAAAAAAGACACATGGCAGACTGAGAACGCGTACCAAATGCAGAAAGACAGCCAAAGTTCAACAGGGAGGAGGATGAATGAGGAAAAGATACAGATGTATACAAGAGAAAAGTAAGGCGAGACTAGCTGAGAGGAAGGGGTAAAAATTGAGGAGACAGAGTGACCCTGCTAAGAGGGAGGACAAACACACTGGGACAAGAACACACCAGAGATAAAGCAATAAACAAATCAAAGAATGTCATGATACAACACTATTACAGCTTCCAGATCCTAAAGTAGTAAACTATAGAATGTGTGGGCAGTGTGCTAAAAACTCCAAGTGCAGAATAAAACACAACCCACAAAGATACAAAGCATACAATGAGGAGGTATGTTTATTTTAGAGAAACTTATTATTTTCTCTATACTTGTAAAGAACAACAGAATACAAAGTATTTAACACCTCTAGTCAGATAAGACTGGGATTAACCTTGGATAGGCCTGCTTTCTAGATACTTATACACCAACAGATTTGTCCCAATATCAACATGCATGGATCACTATAAGAATTTTGAAGAAAACTTTCTGCGCACACATGATAAATGAGAAAACAAAACAACTGACTAATTAATAGTTCAGTAATTCATAATTATACTTTTAGAATGTATAATTATAGTACATTTATGCTAGGATTAATTCCTATCATTTATTTCTTTAGAACTAGAAATAATAGAAATATGAAAGACACTCAGATGGAAACAGCTTCAAAGTTCCGGTTAAAAAAGCCAGACCTGCCCACATGCAGCAACAGGATGAAATACACTCCTTTTCTGAATGTTTTTTCTCTGTGTTTAGTTACTTTGAAGCTAGTTATACGGGGTAAGATTTAATACTTTAATACTTTAATTTAATACCCACATGGTGTCATGCTGGAGAATCTGTGATTTGGTTGATGTCTAAGACTGCATTACTCCTGCAGCCACTTAAACAGCAGCAAAAAAGCTCTGAGCAACTTTGATATTTTAAACCAATTATTTTAGGGACTTTTTCTTTCTTTTAGGTTTCCCCCCCATCTTCCCTCTTATTTTACTGTTCACCAGTATTATGACTACAAATGACGGGCACTTCTTTGATTTAGGTTTAGTAAACTTCTCGGTTCAGCCTCAAAATAATGATCGACAGGAGCAGGGGATGCTCCATTTATAGGTCAAAGCTGCAAACAGCTTCAGGATTAACTTCCATAACTGCAAACAGCTTCAGCGACACAGCTCCCTGCATGAAAAGACATTAGAGCTGTTGTTGGAACTTAATTATCCTCTCATTCTCAGTCAAAAGTCAGATTTATCCACTAACATCATGTCGATCAGCTTCCACCCGTGCCTGAGTGCGCACATATACCTTGTAGCTCACACAGTGCTCTGACATACCCACATGTGGGTTCTTAAAGGGACCATGTCCCTGCTGCCTGATAGTGTTAGCTGTTAAAGGTGCTCACTAAGTTTTTGATGTCCCTGTACAGGGCGGTTGGTTTGGATCCCTTCAGGTTGGACAGAAGGCCGGTCTACCTTTGCTGCTGAGCCTTAAACTGAAGAAATCAATGTACTTCAGGGACATTCACTTACATTTTTGGGGGCAGGGGCTCAAGTCAAGAAAATGGTTGCTCACTCCAAAAATTATTCATAAAACAAAAAAAATAAAAATAAAAGATACTGAAGACTGAAAATGTATCAAAATGATGCACTGAATAAATTAAAGAAAATAAGCAATAAGAATCCAACATACTCTACTTAGGTATTCCAAGTCATGAAGGGAGCAGGATTATTCAGGTATAGCATTACACTAATAATAATAGTGTAGCATCTATATACCTCACCAAACTAACATACCTTTCATTTTAAATCAGACATCAACTTTGGGTACTATCATATTAACAATTGGGCTATTATTATGCCAATACAATCAAACAACTAAACAGCATATTCTTATATATTCGTCATTTTTCATACGTATCCATCTCTGAATCATACAGCAGGGGTCTTCAATTAAAATTTCTAAAGGTCCGTATAGATGCACTTCCTTCCAACAGGGGTCTGAGCATTAAATAACAATCATTTGTTGTTGCTCTTAGAATTGTATTTATCCATCTAATTTCTTGTCCTATAAAGAATTTTAAATTTGGCTTTTAACATATGAAATGCTTTTCATCCTCAAGCAACCATACATTTACAACTTATGAATAGAGGTTATAACTCTAATCACTGGCATTTCCCATTTGATATGCTACAATGCCATTATCAATAACTTAAAATTAAACATTTCTGACTCAGAATTCAAAACAATAAGTTAGGGCATAGACAGTATCATAAATTAAATAAACAAATTGTATAATGAAAGGTTTGCAAATGTTAAGATCTTACACTAAAAATATCTTTCAAAAAATATTTTTTATAGCAGAAAAGTTGAACCGTTCACACTTTTGTGAACACTTTTTTTGCTAACATTAAAATATTAGCAAAAACACATCTGTTTGTAAACATGCATGTGGCGTCCAATCTCTGACTTTTGGACATTTGTTAAACTTTACTCCACAAACCGTGAAGATCCCATTCACTTTATAGCTGCCCTTGCACCTCCTGTTCAACAACCACCCACAACAAGAAGTAGAAAACATATTTTTCGGACTTCTTCATGGTTCAGATGGACGACTCCCACATCTGAACAAGAGTCTGCTAAATGTATACCATTTGTCAAGTCTTGTATAACATTGTGTGAAAGGGAAAGTGTTTTTAGAGGCTGTGATGCCTAGATGCACAACCCACCCACATTTATAACATAAGAAGTTCTGGTTCCCATTCATAAGATCAGTAACGGCGCTGACTACAGAAGGTCTACATGGAGCACAATGCAATTTTCTCTCCTTTTCTCTTGCAGGAGAAACTTTCAGACTCTGAGGTGAATTAAAGAGGGAGTGACATTTATTTACTATGTCTGAAACATTTCCCATCTACATCTAAGACAAAACAATAGGCAGGCTTGCTGCAAAAGAAAATGGAAACATTTAGCAATGTATGTGCAGTGCTCATAGCTGCAACACTGAAGCAACAATGCGTGTATGCTTGTTTGTTCATAATTAACCTCTGAGTTAAGAGAAGAGTAGGGGATCTGTCCCTGCCTTTTGTTGTGAAACAGATTAGTGTCCTCTAGTGCTGTGCACCATTATTGTATTATATATATATATATATAAAACTTGAATGTTTTCCTAAAATATTTAAACAGCATAACTTAATATGTTTCTATTTTCTATATTTGATATGAATATTTACAAAACAATCTGTCCTCTCTGTCTTAAATTTAAATAAAGTTATGATCAAGGCTGAGTATGATCCATGACCTGGATGAATATTCAGTAAATGAATGAATGTTCTGGGATACATTAGGGTGCATCAGCCCTGATCTTGGCACCTCAATGAAACAGTTTTGCAAAGGAACGTCTCTGAAATGCCTGCTTATAATGTTAAAATAAGGTTTTCATTGTCAGGTAGAATGAAGAGAAAGCTCACACATTACTTCAATAGTACTGCACCCAGCAATAATAAGAAGGAAGGTGGTCAGGAGAAATGCCTGTTTATGTACTCCAGAGAAGTAAATAAACAGGTGAAATCCACCGCCCGCCTTTTATAACTAGCCAAATTACTTCAGAGTTTATGCATCAGTGACTTTCAGGTTATTTATCTTAAAGTGAGGCATGCTGAAAATTATAACTTTTTTATCTAAATAAACAGATGGTTAACTTGATAGTGACAGTGATAATGGAGGAGATCCCCAGGCTACTACTCTTCAAAGTGAATTTCGAGGAACGTTACAGGAGTGCAGTCACAAGCAACAAGTAATTTTTTTTCCTAATCTGTTAATTTTATCTGTTAGCATAAAATGGCAAAACTTGAATAGCATTTTCTTTATTTATTTACTTATTTTATTTTGATGCAATCAAGACATATACATTAATTATTTAAAGGACCACCAGGTATTTAGTTTACACTTACGCACTCAAAATAGGAAAGTGTATTACTAGTTTTTTTGTAGTTTAAGTACATGTTTTAATAATTTTAGGTTCTGAATGCTTACTGAGCACCGCTGAAAACGCTGGTAGGGGAGACTCAAGGCATTGTTTATCAGTCATTGGGGGAATAATATGACTATAAGGTTGTAAGGGTTGTATTTTTCGATTTTCTAATGTGATTTGTATAACTTATAAAATATTTGCAAGTTCTGTTAAATTATTTGCTGTTTGATTTTGTTCTGTGCATCAGCTAAAAAGACAAATTTTTCAATTGTTTCAGATCCTTTTTATTATGTTTGTGAATACATTAAGAAGCTTATTATACAGGTCTTCCTGATGTCATTGGCAGCCATTCCTCATATACAAGTTTGTGCAGGTTTTGTCTCACATGGTGATATGAAATTTCCCGTCCTCAATATGAATGACAAAAGCATGGCAAAGATGGTTCTCAAAGTGGCTTGTTACTTGTTATTATATCATCCATAAACTGCCATGAAAACTTGTGTATATTGGAGGTACAATCTGGGCAGAATTCTCAAAAATAAATGCTCCTCAAATATCAAAACACCTTTTGGGAGTATTGATAACAAAGAGGGTAATTTTTGGGTATTTCTGAATTATTTCTGGAATAATTTGACCAGCAGAAAGGACAGGTTCTTCAGCACCACTAGGAGTTTTTCTGTGCATGTGTCTGGTATACTTCATGTAGCCCAATATCTTTTTTTTTTTTCTTTTTTTTATACAAAGATGTGCATGACAAATAAAATACATTTTGTAAATTAATATTCTACATTTGTATGACTTTTAGCTCTTTTTGTCTCATGCCATGTAAATGTTTTGGGTGTGACCTTTGATTTTGCATTTCTACAACAAAACTAATGATAATTTTGCTAAGAATAGAGACTTCCAGCAAAACTCTAACTATTTGAAGATGAGAGGTTACAACAAAGAAGGATAAAGTAAATTAACGGCAAAGACATCTTCTGTTTTTCTGTCTAATGAAGAAAATTTTAAAGCAGTCAAGTCTCTTCGCTTCACTGAACTGGTTGAGGGCAAACATCATGTAAGGTGGAAAAGTCAAGATCTGGTGAACATTTACAAGACGTAGTAACATTTCTGATCTTTATCTGTACTGTTCTGTACTGTACTGTATCCATCAAGTCAAAGCTGTGATTTTGATGGAAAACCAGGGTTCGTAAATAGCTAAATAATTTATCGGTCAAATTATAATTAAGACTACTTTTTAAAGCTGCAGTCATTTTGACTAATTATGCTGCTTTTCTTCCTCCTTCCATTTTCCTACTGACAGTAGTTAAACTCCTCCTTCAAGACAAAGATGAAGGAAGGTCACCTCACTGTGAAAAATCTACAGCATAAACGCACAGCATACAAGCACAGTTGCACAGATCTGCTGAGCCAGCCAAGCATAGAGGCAAAGGCAATGGGGTAAGGAGGCACACCCTGGGCATGTAAAAGGAACATTTGTTTAGAAAAACAATTGTACAGTAATCTCCCTTGCTCTATACCTGCTTTACTATTTCACTGCTGTTGAAAAATAGATCTGTCAGTCCAGATCAGAGGGCCTTTTAAATGTTCTGGCATCAGTTATTCAATCTGACCCTAATTTCAATTCCTCCCTTCATTGTCCCTTTTCTCCTCATTATAGAAGCAAACTACCATAATAGCAGCTAAAAACTGGCTTGGAGCACAAAATCGCCTCACAGTTTAAGCTCACAGTCAGTCTGATAATCCCAATGCATAAGATTTAAGATACTGTATGTATTTTTATTCATTCACATATTTCCTTCCCATCTGCTGTTCAGGCACAGCTTAGCAGTACCGCTAAGTACTTGAACACACATAATGCCTCATGCGGTTTTTCATTTCACACACATACAGACACAGAGATGCATTAAATATGCATAAATGCACACAGATAGGCAATTACTGCTGTTAAGCAGACAGTGAAAAGGGGCAGAGGAACTGCTGAGGAAGTGTGTTCAACCTCTCTGCTTCATGAAACCGTGGTTCACTCTAAATCTGAACTCATCCTTTGTTTTTCCTCCATGTGTACTCCAGTAAAGAGCCATCTCTCTTGCTCGTCAGTTTGTGCCAAAAATGTACTTTGAACCAAAGACACAATTAAATTGTCACAAGTTGCACACAGTTATGTCAGTTTTACATAAAGAAATATAAGGTTGACCTATTTTTGGGGACGAAATAGATTATCTCCATACAATGCAATTACTAATTAGTAGATTAACCATTCCTGACTTCATTAGAGCTTTAGAATCTGCACCATCTGCTGCCTGCTTTGCAAGGGCAACTTTATTAAAGCAATCTATTTTGTCTCTATGTTTTTATTAAGTGTATTATCTTGTCAATAAATAAATTGCTTTACATCCCCTCCCCCTGCCCTACTCCATTGCTCTCCCTGCATCTCCCTCCCTCATCCATCCTCTTCCGCTGCTGTTGCTAGGACCGAGGAGTGCAGGCTAGTCTGTGGAAACCAGTAGAGTCTGAGAGGTGGATCTCCCAGTGTGTTGCTATGGGCAACGCACTCTATTCACAAGAAAAGCAGCCCAAAAGTCGAGCATGCAGATGTACACATGTGACCTAGTTTTTAGTTTGTCAAAGGGGATTGCACATTCTGAAGCTTTTGTTTGGTGCCCTTAAAACACATTTACATGCATGTTCTTTGAAATGCTTGTATTTTATATCCAAAGCACAACAAACCTGATAAATAACTATGGGAAGAGGATGTATTCCTTCCTTATCAGCCATGTAGTATTATGAGATCCATGCTAACGCAAAGTAAACCTCTATCCCACCTGACTGGCTGCACATTGTGATTCATTGCACACACGCCTCAGGCTCGCTCTGACCTCCTCTGTGTCTCAGCCATTCATTGCCCAGTGAATCCCTGCAACTGCATCACAAATCACAGACCTCCTGTGCTTGTCTTAAGCAGTCAGTGACATCTTAATAGAAAACCAAGAGGTTTGAAATAACAAGACAGACATATAAAGTTAAATTAAAATATATAATAATTACATTCAAATGTAGATTAAAATATATATTCCTGCAAACATAAAGCAAATGCTATTAGAAGCAACCCGTCTATGATTTTCTGGGTAGATATTAAAGTTGTAGCAAATGACAATGCTATTGCTCAAAAAGGGCTCTTTACTTAAGCATGAAGACTTAAAATACAATCCACTTGCACTCAACATATAGCCTAAATGAAAGCTGTGTTTTGTGCATTACCTTTGAGAAAGTGTGCTGCACACAAAACAAACAAAAATTAAACATAATCTTAAAATATGCATTAAGTTACAGAGGAAATCTGTCATTAAATGACAACGTAAAAACATAAGCAAAGAGTATGCAAAGGTCAAAGCATTAAGGTATCCTTAAAGTGTAGAATCACTGGTTTGATCTGTTTTAAAAACTTAGACAAAACTGTGCATGTACGTATAAAGAACAACACTTAACTCAGCCAGTTTATCAACATATGGCTTCCCTGTTCCTGTAAGGCAACAGTTTCTCGCTGAATATGTGGTGTGATTAATTTAAGTCTGTGTCATAAGCAGACCTATTCCAGGAACAATCTAATATTTAGCTATACTTCATCCTTACCTCCTCAGACGTTCTCCTCCTGTCAGGGAGCACTAGTGTGTTTGCATGACTTCCAGGTACTATAGTAGATCCTATGCTCATCCTGGGTCCAACCAACATGTACCGTTTGTCTCCAGATCTGTACTGGATGCTGTGACACAGGGTCCCATCATAATTAGTCTCTTGGAGATATTTAGAAGTATAGTCTGGGGATTTGGAGCACTGCATTGCAATCAGCACGATGATGCTGATGATGAACAGGACTGAAACTGAGCCCAGAGTGATCATCAGGTAAAAAGTCACATTAGTATCCTCATCATCCTTTGCTGCACTTTTAACATCAGAAGCTGCAAAAGCCTCTTTGGGCTCCACCAGCTTAACAATCACAGTAGCTGTTGCTGAGAGGGAAACGTTGCCGTTGTCTTTGACCAGGATGACCAGTTTATGCTCAGCCTCGTCTGTCTCTGTGAATGAGCGAAGGGTTCTGATCTGTCCTGTGTAGCGGTCCAAACCAAAGAGGCTGTGGTCAGTAACTTCCTGCAGGGAAAACAGCAACCAGCCGTTATATCCTATATCAGCGTCATAGGCTCTGACTTTGGTCACCAAGTGTCCTGCGTTCACATTGCGGGGAATCTCCTCCACACCTTCAGCAGAACCGTTGGAGCTGACTGGATACAGGATGACTGGAGCGTTGTCGTTCTGGTCCAGGATGAACACGTTCACTGTCACGTTGCTGCTCAGGGACGGAGTCCCAGAATCTGAGGCCACAACTTGGAACTGGAAAGTTTTCAGGGTTTCAAAGTCGAAACTTTTCAGCGCCACGATATCTCCAGTTTCAGAGTTTATGTTGAGAAATGAAGTCAGTGTTTTATGTTCATCACCAGCTCTTGGTATATTAAATGATATGAGGGCATTGTCCCCCTCATCATTATCAAAAGCAGTCACTGAAAATAATGACGCTCCAGCAGCATTGTTCTCAGTCACATAAAAATGATATGGGCTTGTTGAAAACTCTGGACTGTTGTCATTCACATCTGAGATTATTACACTTATTGTTTTTTGAGCTGACAAAGGTGGTTCACCAGCATCTCTTGCAGTTATTGTTATGTCATATTTTGACTTGTGCTCTCTGTCAAGCACAGATTTGGTAACAATAGAAAACACGTTTTCCTGTAAGGAAGGCGCTAATGTGAAAGGCACATCATCAGTTATGGAACAAATGATCTTTCCATTTACACCTGAATCCTTATCACTCACACCTATCAATGCTACTGTCCTTCCAGGTTTTGAGTCTTCTGGTACTGCATTTGATAACGATGTCACTTCTATTTCAGGTGAGTTATCATTCAAATCTACAATAGTTATAATTACATTTTTCTCTGTTGACAAGGGGACTGGTCCTTTATCAGATGCTGTGATATCTATTTCATATCTATCCTTCGCTTCATAATCTAAGAGTCCTTTCACAATAATGGCTCCTGTAATGGCATCTATTTCAAAAAGTTTACGTAATTTATTATTTACATTATTTCCAAAAGAATACACTACTTCTCCATTTAGACCCTCATCTTGATCAGTGGCATTAACTTGTATGATTGTTGTGCCTACAGGCGAATTTTCATTAAGCTCCGCAGTATATAAATCCCTGGCAAATACGGGCATGTTGTCGTTAACATCTAAAACATTAATAACAATTCCCATTGTTCCTGAGCGGGCGGGCTTTCCTCCGTCAACAGCTGTGAGCAGTAATCTATGACTTCTCGCAGCTTCTCTGTCCAGCGGTTTATGCAAATACAAAACAGGAATTTTACCATCTTGCCCTCTATCTTTAATCTCTAAACGAAAATGATCGTTTTGACTGAGCCTATATTGTTGAACAGAGAACAATCCGCTGTCTGGATCCCGCGCACCTTGCAGCTGAAACCGAGCCCCGGACAAAGCTGATTCTGATATATCTAAATGCGTCTCGTTGTCAGGGAAGGTGGGGGAATGGTCGTTCACGTCTAGAACCTCAATGGTGACATAATGGACCTCTAATGGATTCTCCAGTACAGTTTTTATGTTGATAAAACATGTAGCGATCTGTTCGCACACCTCCTCTCGGTCTATTTTTCGGATGACGTGAAGGACTCCGTCATTGTTGAGCTGGAAAGGCGAATCACTCGATCCGGAGACGATGCGAAATCCCCTCGCGATTAAAACACTCGGCTCAAATCCCAAATCTTTAGCAATATTTCCAACAGCAGCGCCCGTAGTCAGTTCTTCTGGTAGTGAGTATCGCAGCTGCGCCGACGTGAAATAAAAAGTGAAAGCCAAGCAAAGAATAAAAACGAGCAGGCGCTCCAACACTGCATTACATCCTCGTCGTGTCATGACGAATTTTAGAAAAAAAAACAAACAAAAACAAAATCAAGCCAGGATCAACCCCTTAAGCACGAGTTTAAACCGAAAACGGTAATATCATTTTCTAGAAAAAATACCGAGGAAGAATGGCGGATCAGTAGTCATCACCCGAACGGGCAATCTGATCCGTTCGCAATAGCTCCAAAGAAATGAAGGAAGAGTCTTGAAATTTCCCAAGCAGCGCCACCACGCGAGCTGCTGGTACAATGCAGAAATAATATTTATTGTGGTTTTCCTGTTCAGTCTTTACACACTTTAAACTCTTAACGGTGAAGCAAAACAAATGGGGAAAAGGAAACTAAAAAAAAAATCGCTAATCTATTCACAACCTACCCAGCATTCCAGCACATGCTTGGCTATGAGTTTATATTCACTACTAACTAACACTTTAAGTTTTCCACAAATGTATTTAACTGGTTTATATGATCAAGTGCTGTTAGTTAGCCTGAATGACAAACCCATAAGAACTTATATTCATTCTTACTCCACCTAACATGCACAGTTTGTCCCTAGATGCTATGATACAATCTTTCATCAAAGTCAATCACTTGAATATATTTAAAAGCACTGACTTGCAGATTTGGAGCCCCACAATGCATTCAAAAAATCTTGCTCCACCTGAGCCACAAATTCCACTACTTTTTTTTTTTTTTTAATGATTTAGAAAACAGTCTCTGGCATTTTTAGCTATACAAATTGCACTCTGTCAAACAGAAGCTGAGAAAACACCAAGTTCAACACCCTGGACAGCAACAGATCTCCTTATTCAGATTCACCACGCCACCATTAACAAACTGACATGATATTCTCAGAAAATAGTAAAGTTTTGAGAGAGTGCACCACTTAGATGTAAAGCATTAGTGAGATGATTTGATATACCAGAAAGCCCAAAGAATAATTGTTGGCTTCTTCTACACTTGATAAAGCAGTAAAAGCCCATGAAATAAAAGTAAACAACCCAGAGTTAAACAAGAAACTACATAATCCAATGTGCACAATGTTAAGATTTTTTGACACCACCACAACACAACACAACAGAAAAATTAAGAATAAGGAAAAAAATATTGCTTACTTTATCCATAACTAACTTTAGAATTGTTTAAGCAGAATGGTATCACATCATGGCAAGTTGGTCTACTATGTGATAATATAAACACAATATCCACAACTGCAACAGACACAGACACATCTGGAAATAATATATGCTCACAAGGGGATAAATCTACATGATCATCTGTTGCTAACACCATTGGGGGGCAAATATCATATTTAAAATTATTTGAGAATACAAATTGACCCAGACACAAAATTTGTTCGACCAGCGATACCATATGGTGTTGCTACACCAATGAACAATTTAATCAGAAATTCACAACAGACAACAAGCTGTCGATCACCCACTTTAGTACCAGAAGTTTGTTTGCTAACTTTAACAATCTAAGGGACTACTTAGACACATTTGTACATCCATTCAAAATTATTGCAGTCTCTGAAACCTGGATGAGCACCAAGAATGGATCTGACTTTAAACTTGATGGTAATGAACTCAGATACAAAAACAGAAAAATAAAGGTGGAGGAGGAGTTGCAATGTGGATATGACGCTGAGCTTCAAAGTACTGTATTACATGTCAGCCGTGGTGAAAACTGTACTTGAATCCATTACCACAGAAATCTGTGCTTCAAAGAATAAGAATGCAATGATGATAATTTGTAGATTCAGAACACCAGGATCCAACATACACACGTTCAACGACTGGATGGAGAGCATGTTTTCTAGAAGAACCAACAAAGCCATGTTGAAGATCTCAATCTGCTGAGTACCAGTAATCACAACCTAACACAATGTTTTATCAGCACAATGCACTGTTGGACTTATTTTCTAATAAAATCCCCAGTCCTAATACAGTAACATCCCATTCTTCAATGGTGAGTGATAATGTTTTTGCTAATGATATTTTAAATAATACCATAAGTGGGCTATTATACAACAATATTAGTGACCAGTAGCATGTATAATATCAACAAAATGTAGAATTTCTCCAATTTTACCTTCCCTTCATTGGCTCACTGTAAAATCCAGAATAGAATTTAAAGTTCTCCTTCTCACATATAAAGCCCTTCATATTCAAACTCCATCATATATCAGAGATCTGAGTACACTATATCTTTCTAACAGAGCACTTCACTCTCAGATTGCAGGTCTATTGGTTGTTCCTAGAGTCTATAAAAGTAGAATTAAAAGCTGATCTTTTAATTATCAGGCTCCTCTCCTGTGGAACCAACTCTCAGTTCTGGTCTGTGAGACAGACACCCTGTCTACTTTTAAGACTAGGCTTAAAACTTTCCTTTTTGATTAAGCTTATAGTTAGAGTGGCTTGGGTTACCCTGAGCTATCTCTGTAGTTATGTTTCTAAAGGCTTTAGCTTCTAGGGGACATCAAGATCTACTTTTCTCACTCTGCTAAGATCTCCTACTATACTCCAATTTTGCATTATTTGTTGTTATTTCAACTTTTAACAATCTAGTTGATGCAGATCATCTGCTATTACCCTAACATAGAAAGTATCCCTGGGTCAATGTGTGCTTCTGTGCTCTTTTGTGTCTCTGCTCTATCTTCTCTAACCCCAACTTGGTCGAGGCAGATGACCGTTCACACTCAGTCTGGTTCAGCTGGAGGTTTTCCTCCCAGTTAAAGTGGAGTTTCCCTCTCCACTGTTGCTACATGCATGCTCAGTATGAGGGATTGCTGCAAAGCCAACAACAATGCACACGACTGTCCACTGTGGCGACACGCTCTTTCAGGAGGAGTGAATGCTGCTTGTCAAGACTTGATGGAATCAGCTGGGTTTCCTTGAATATATAATGATTTGATTGAAGTGTTGTGAATTGGTACTATATACGTAAATCTGAATAGAATTGAGTTGAATATTCTGAATAGTATTTGAAAATCAGAATACCCAACCTATTTAATTGATAAAATGTATTGATAAGATTAATATGAGTGAAAGAGCAAATAACTTAAATACATTCTTTGTAAATTTAGGACAAAAATACAGCTAAAGGTATACCTGAGCCAATCAGCAGATCCTAAAACTTTGATTATTTACTAGACAGTAATCCACACTCCAAACTCAATATTTCTTAATCCTATAACAGAAAATGAATTGATTAACATACTGAAACAAAATATAAGAACTAAAGATCCACTGATATACACAGCACTGATATACAGCATCTTTGGTTGAACATGCAATTGAGGAAATTTCAAAACCAATGACATATCTGTAAATTCAAACTGGTTAATTTCCCAACAAAATGTAGATGACTAAGGTAATACCTATGTACAAAATGGACACAAAATTATCAATGAAAGATTTTTTTTCTGCTGCCACAATTTTTAAAGATACCAGAAAAATCTTTAATAATAGGTTAGAATATTTTTTAGAAAAATATAATTTAATCAGCAATTGTTAACACGGTTTTAGATCAAAATCATCAATAACACCAACCATAAAGGAGCTATTGAAGGAATAACAACTGCTATTGACTATAGAAAAAAAATACTGTTGCCTTATTTGTTAACAGAAAAATATATTTTGATATAATCACAAAAATTTGTTGATTAACAGACTTGAACTCTGTGTTATTAAGGGGGTTGTTCTACACTGGGTTAAAAGCTATTTGACAAACAGACAACAACATCTGGTGTTGGAAGACATGTGTTTAGCATATATTGACAGTGATTTTGAGGTTTCTTGGGAGTCCTGTATTAGGCCACAAATTCTCATGCAAAATATCAGAAATAATGAAACTGGTATGATTTGCTGGTGACTTAAATATTTTCTGTGCTGGAGATCATGTAGGATAATTGTAAACGTATACAACTGCAATATGTACAGTACTTTGTGAACCTCAGTTTCACTTTAAAGTGTTTTACAAATAAAGATGGTATGGTATGGTATGGTAAAAACTGAAGAGATAAGAAAACTAATAATATGCATTTCAGCATTAAGCTAAATTAAGCATGATCACAAAGCACTCCACATTCTGGACTGTCAGGTCTTTAGCTTTACCCTACTTAAGTTATGGGGCCAAAAGTTGAGATAACAATTACAAAACAATAATATGACCAGCACAAAAAAGAGCAATCAGAAAAAGTTTAAAAGTTGGTCATCTGAATCACATTAACTTGTTTTTTTATAAAATAAAATTGTATTTACTGTTATTGTTGATATAGAAAGAGCTCTCATGTCTAATGCCAACCTGCCATATTGCAACCAAAGAATGTTCAAGAAAGAAGAAGGGGTTTACAAATTAAAGGGTGCAGATCAGTTTCTAACCTGTAAAATCAGAAGCACCAAGAACACTTTCTGTATTTCAGAATGTGGGGAGAAACTCTGGAATAGTCTGAATGTGCAGCAGCAGCAATGTCCAAAAGCATTTATTATTATTAAACATTTAAAAAAGGACATAATATATATATATATATATATATATCCATTATTTATGCATGCTTAGCCCTCATGGGGTCACGAGGGGTGCTGGTGCCCGTCTCCAGCATTCAAGCGAGAGGCGGGATACACCCTGGACAGACAGATACAAATTAGTAAGGCATTAAGGGTCTCTCGTATAAGGGTCTCTTGTATAAGGGTTTCAAAAAGTATTGTAAAAGTATGCAATGGTCAAAGGATTAAGGCATCCTTAAAGTGTAAAATCACTGGTTTGATTTGTTTTAAAGACTTAAACTAAACTATGCATGTACGTATAAAGAACAAAACATAGCTCAACATATGGCTTCCCTGTTCCTGTAAGGCAACAGTTTCTCGCTGAATATGTGGTGTGATTAATTTAAGTCTATGTCATAAGCAGACATATTCCAGGAACAATCTAATATTTAACAAGACTTCATCCTTACCTCCTCAGACGTCCTCCTCCTGTCAGGGAGCACTAGTGTGTTTGCATGACTTCCAGGTACTATAGTAGATCCTATGCTCATCCTGGGTCCAACCAACATGTACCGTTTGTCTCCAGATCTGTACTGGATGCTGTGACACAGGGTCCCATCATAATTAGTCTCTTGGAGATATTTAGAAGTATACTCTGGGGATTTGGAGCACTGCATTGCAATCAGCACGATGATGCTGATGATGAACAGAACTGAAACTGAGCCCAGAGTGATCATCAGGTAAAAAGTCACATTAGTATCCTCATCATCCTTTGCTGCACTTTTAACATCAGAAGCTGCAAAAGCCTCTTTGGGCTCCACCAGCTTGACAATCACAGTAGCTGTTGCTGAGAGGGAAACGTTGCCGTTGTCTTTGACCAGGATGACCAGTTTATGCTCAGCCTCGTCTGTCTCTGTGAATGAGCGAAGGGTTCTGATCTGTCCTGTGTAGCGGTCCAAACCAAAGAGGCTGTGGTCAGTAACTTCCTGCAGGGAAAACAGCAACCAGCCGTTATATCCTATATCAGCGTCATAGGCTCTGACTTTGGTCACCAAGTGTCCTGCGTTCACATTGCGGGGAATCTCCTCCACACCTTCAGCAGAACCGTTGGAGCTGACTGGATACAGGATGACTGGAGCGTTGTCGTTCTGGTCCAGGATGAACACGTTCACTGTCACGTTGCTGCTCAGGGACGGAGTCCCAGAATCTGAGGCCACAACTTGGAACCGGAAGGTTTTCAGGGTTTCAAAGTCTAAGCTTTTTAGAGACACAATATCCCCGGTTTCTGAGTTGACATTAATAAATGAAACCATACTGTCTTGCCTTGAATCTCTTAAAATTTGGTAGGAAACTATTGCATTACTGTTCTCATCACTGTCAAAAGCTTTTACAGAAAACAAAGAAGCTCCTGGGTTATTACCTTCAGTCACATAAAAAGTGTATGGGCTAAGGTAAAACTCTGGATGGTTGTCATTTACATCTGACACCACAACAGCTATTGTCTTTTCACACGAACGAGATGGTTGACCCGCATCCATTGCTGTTACTATGATGACATAATGCGATTGTTTCTCTCTGTCCAGAAGGGATTTGGTTACCAGTGAATACATTTTGTCTTGTAAAGATGGTGATAAATTAAAAGGGATATCGTCATTTAGTCTGCAGATGACCTTTCCATTAAGACCCGAGTCTAAGTCATTTACACTGATCAGAGCCACTGTTGTTCCTGGTGGGGAATCTTCAGGAATTAATCTTGAAAACGAAGTAATCTCAATCTCGGGTGCATTATCATTCAGGTCAATTATTTTAATTGTGATACTTTTTTGTGCCGAGAGAGGAGGGAGACCCTTATCTGATGCCTCAATTTCCAGTTGATACTTCTCCCTTTCCTCATAATCTATTAAACCTTTTACAGTTATCTCACCTGTCGATGGATTAATTTCAAAAAGCTTGAAGAATTTACGATTTACACTGTTGCTAAAGGAATAAACCACTTCCCCATTTCTTTCGCTATCTAAATCTGTAGCATTTATCTTTACTACTGTTGTGCCAAGTGGACAATTTTCCTCCAGCATTACTGAATAAACATCCTTGGAAAAGACCGGCGCATTGTCGTTTGCATCCAAAACGTTTACTACAATATAAGTTTCGCTAGATTTTGGAGGTTTACCTCCATCTAGGGCAGTCAGTACCAATGTGTGCCTCGCTGCTATTTCCCTATCTAATGACTTCTGAACAATCAAAACAGGTATTTTGCCATCCTCTCCCGTGTCTTTAACTTCTAAGCGAAAGTGCTCATTGGGGCTTAGTTTGTAACGCTGAACAGAGAAGATTCCCCCATCTGGATCGCGGGCAGACTGCAGCGGAATGCGCACTCCAGGCGGCACTGACTCAGAGATTTCCACCTCAGTATCATTCTCAGCGAAAATGGGAGAGTGGTCATTTATATCCAACACCTCGACACTGACATAGTGAACCTCCAATGGATTTTCCAGCACCGTTTTTAGATTTATTTCACACGTACTGGTACGCTCACAGACCTCCTCTCTGTCTATCTTTCGGCTCACATAAAGGTTTCCATCGTTCGCATCCAGGCGAAAAAGGGGATCCGTCGTGCTGGTGACAATGCGATACTTTCTGTCTTTCAGCGTGCTTTGATCTAACCCAAGGTCGTTTGCTACGTTTCCAACCACAGTTCCTTCCGCGACTTCCTCTGATATTGAATATCTTATTTGCGCCGAGGTGACGCCCAACAAAAGCAGAGCGGTCGCACACGCGATCCAGCGCAGCCTCATCCTCGCTGCGTGAAATCCTCTTTGTCCCATCATAAAAAAAAGCATTTATCAGTTCTTTAGGAAGAAAACCTTCTGGTCCACACAAATTAAATACACACCAACCAGATCCAAAAAGGTCCGCGTTCCCTCAGATAAAATGCGCAATATTTACAAAGAAAGACAACCAAGCGATGCAGCTGCACGTATAAGAAGGTAAAAGAGGTGGAACTACGAAGCAGTGACGAAAGATGAAGCCTTTATTACAAAAGCATACTGACACCAAGCGATGCCGTGGCTAACTACAATAACTGCGCAATACTGCATTTTATATAGACAATGTTTTATGTTTTAATGTATCTTCCTGTTTGCGATGAAAATGTCTCGTTTGGTATTTTGGGATGAAGTAGCCTATTCATAAATGATTTGCCTTTCAAAAATTGTTTAAAACTTACAATGGATAATTTTATAGAGAATCTAGTGGCAATGGAAACTTGTATTCATGCATTTACCAAACAGTTAACCTGATCTGCTAAAAAAGTTTAAACATTTTAAAACCTTTCTGTTCTCTGAACGATATGCAGCTTTAATTTTACATGGCTCAGAAATTGTGGACAAACACGGCTTCATTAAATACTATTTTTGTAACCATATAACCAATAAGTCACAGCATTTCCACCACGCCTTTAACGCAGGGGCGTAGTTATAGTATCAGGGCCCACCCCATGATGTGTTTTTTTTTTTTTTTTGAAGTGTCACTTAAAGTCATCACAAAAACCATCATAAAGTCAAATAAAATGAGGAAGAATAAAACTGAATTTATGCTTTTCCCAAACATGAAAACAGCAAGCTTCATGTTCTAGTTCTCAGTAAACCAGCGGCACAGAGAAAGTCATTTGCCTAAGAGCTGTGCTGTAACAAGCTAAATGCAAGGAGATGTTGAAAACATCACATTTGTTGAGAAACCGGCAGCATGTGAAGGTGGTGTTGGAAAGGCATAATGTGTGCCAAACAGGACATTCCTACTAGGCGGCACAGAGAGACAGAAGAGCACTTGATTCTTTTTTTGGGGTAGGTGCTCTGTGGGGCTGCAGCGTGACCTTGCGCTTGAATCCAGGTGCACATACTCATAGTAACACGGTAATGTTTTAAGGGCCATTTTTGGGGTCTTGTTGCATTGTGAGCTTCAGTACAGACACCTCATTCCTCTTCCTCCCTCTTTAAAAAGAGCGCTTTACAGGCTGTATTTATGCATTTTCCCCACAATGTTTATCCCTCGCGCTCAGTGCAAAACTAAAAAGAAGAATTGTTTCTGCTCCCCTCACTGCCTCAACCTGGTAAAATTGAACTTAAATTATGGTGGGACCGGACAATCGGTTCCCAAATAGCCTTTTTTATAGCCATCTAGGCCGTAAAAAGTGACATACAAGGGCTGCACATCTACTCATAGAATTTTGGGATATGACATAAAAGGCTATTTCCTATATTAATGTTTCCTGTAGGCTTAATGATTTAAGGCGAAGCAGGAGTCACTACCTCACTGGGTCTGCTTGGAGCACAAACGTAAAATATCTAGGAGAACAACAGCAAAATCAGCATTCGGCTTGCATAATTATGCTTATTTCCCCTGTATTTGCGCCCTGGGCAAATACAAAGGAAATAATTTAAGGTCAGGGTGGAAGCTGAGATGACAAACCTGTCGCTGACAGGTGACGACAAAGGTTACAAGAAGTAACAATCTACAAGAGCAGGAGCAGATCAGATGAAAAACTCAGCAGCTGGATCATGCGTAACAACCGCCGCATGCGGCCAAGCGTATTTACCCCTCTTTTAACCGTTAACTATATATTGTGTTTAATAAAATAAAATTGCACAAGTTATCCATTCATTAAATAAACAGTTTCCTGTGTCCTGGGCGTCTGGATCGATGATCCGACGGCGGCCATTACTTGACGTTGCGATCAGAAACAGAAATAATGACTTTCACAGGCTGCTGCAGTTTAAATGATCCAGAAGCTACTCCGCTGTGTTTGTGGCTTAAAATCATCTTACAGGTGATGGGTCCTGATTATTTTTTACGCTGTCAATTCGAGGATGTTCACTTGAACGGAGAAGGTCTTTTCTCCTTCCCCTCAGCCTGTAACTTCTCTATAGTGAACTTACAAACAAGCAACTTACACATACACTTAGTTTCAACTATAATTATTCGGCCCACCCATTTTTTATTAAGAGATTGTCATTGACTTCCGGAAAAATCAGCCAAGTCACACCCCTCCTTATCAATGATGAAGCAGTGGCACAAGTCAGCAGCATCAAATTCCTAGGGGTGCAGATCACAGACACTTTCACCTGGTCCCTCCACACCTCTGCTCTTGTGAGGAAAGCATAGCAGCGTCTTCACTTTCTGCACTGCATGAGAAAAGCAAGCCGTCCTGCTCCCATCGTCACCTTTTTCTACGGAGGGACAATATAGAGCGTATTGACCAGCTGTATCTCTGTCTAGTTTGGGGCCTGCAATGCCTCAGACTGGAACTGTGTAGAGAAAGTGATGAGGACAGCAGAGAGAATCATCAGTGCAGCACTTACTTCCAACCATGGGACTGCTTGCACACGCTGCCTGACCAAGGCTCAGAAAACCATAAAAAAAAAACACCCACCCATCATGGACTGTTCATCGTATTCCTATGACAAAAGATTCAGCTACTTCAAATGCAAAACAACCAAATTCCACAAGAGCTTCGTTCCACACGTCATAAGACTGCTGAACTTCCAATAAACATAACGCCCACACAGAGAAAAGTAGTCACTTTAAATGTACACTGTTAATTCTATTGCAGTGAGTAACTGTACTATCTGCACAATCATCTGGTCTGTTCAGTGTTCCAATAAAAAAGGCTGTCTCTGCTGCGGAGTCTCATATATATATATATATATATATATATATATATATATATATATATATATATATATATATATATATATATATATATATATATATATATATATATAACCTTTGGATATCATTATCCAAAGAAGGATTTTCATAAAATGAGGAACATTACAGACAACCCAGTGCATCCTTTTCATCAGACTGTCAACCGAATGTCTTCATTCAAAAGCTTCATCAGAGCCACAATAAGAATGACAGCTACGGGAGAACCTTCCTGCCAACAGTCATCAGCATCTACTGTACAACAACTCTTTGAACAAACTTGGATAATACAAGTTACAACATTTAATCTCCGTTTATGATTAATACAGTATTTTTAAACTGTATTGAAGTTTATTTTGTTTTAAAACAACCATTGCTTATTAATGTTTTCTGGTTGATTTTTTTTCAGTTTTTGTACATTTTGAGTTTCAGTTGCATTTTGAGGAACATGCCTTTAGGACTGATATTCTAGATTGTTGTTTTATATGTATTTTAAGACACAAGGTAAACGTATTCACTTTGCATTTAGTTGCCTAACTTTCTGGTGCTCTTGCTGATGTTAGTGGGTGATGTTAGCATTTTTTAAAGATAATTATATGATGCTTACATGCCCAAAAATATTTTATTAAAGATAAAAAATGAGATTATATATCTTTCCATCAAACATGTGGAGGCATGAAACACTAACCTTTTTTTCCACATATTTTACATGTAAGTTTACCTATTTATTGCATCCCAGTCTCATGTTAACCTTAACTGAAATTATTGAGTCAGAAAAAAGAGACAGAGGGAAAAGTTACCATGTACGCCAGCATCAGTTAATCATGCAATATTTAGCGACCAAACAAACTGGGTACTGAACAGGATGGTTTATGCCAATCAAAAATCCACTGTAATGTCAAACAGATGCAACCAAGTCAAATTATTATCAAGCAAACATATCATCCTTATTTGTGCGCCACCATAACTAAAAGCAACAAAATAATATCCACCTTATTCCCAGAGGCACTGGGTGACATTAGACAGGGCAGGCAATTGCTTGGGGTCACCATGGGGTCACCATGGGCCCACAGAGGGCCGACAAACTTTGAACCAATTCAGACTCACAACAGGAGAAAAACTGCATTGACAGCCTGGTTCTCAGGCTCCAAATTAACTTCTAGAGCAAGAGCTCTTTAGCCAAAGCAGAAGTGCATCAGCAATAGCCACGATAAGTGCTGTCTGAATAGTGCTGTCAGTCAGGAAGGAAAAGGAAGGAAAAGTAGCCAGTATGCTCCCTCTTGCGGCTAGTTTTGCCTAGGAACCCCCCGACATCCCTTACCAGTGCTAAGAACCCTTTAGGTGTCTCCCAATTCTTTGTGTGACATGACCTATCAGGACAGCCCCCTCGCAGCGATCAATGAAAATGGAGAGAAGAAATTGTGCACACTCTAGTTCATTTTCGGAAGGCTGTAGGCCCGGATTTGACTTGTGTCATCCAAGTGTGTTTCTGTTAAGTAATGACGTCGGAGTTAAAGGCTGTCCGAATTCGGCACAGCAGTCTGAAGCTCCTTTCCTCCCTACGATAATGTGCTTACTATTGACCCCGTAAAAGTTCAAGGAACAGGTGCTAGGAAGGGACGGGGAAAAAGACAGAAAAGACAACAGCAGGAAGAAAATCAATTTCAAGAAATTAAACACAACAGTGGTGAGTGTAACTTTGACGCTTGAAATTATGCTTTGAGCGAAATAAGTGCTAAATAAGGCTATCTTGATTGCTGCACAAGCACAGGCTGACAGCAGCATCAACTTGCGTCAAAATAAGAATAAGTTATCTTCTGGAAGCAAAAAAAGAAAGTAAAAAAGAGGAAGATAAGAAAAGAAAACAAGACAGTGGTGAGTGTGATAGCTTATTGCGGCTTATTTAGCTCAAAGCAATTTTTTAGCAAGTTTGCTTAATGTAAAAACTGTCTAAAACAATAGCTTTCCATTTTTTCACTCATGAAGATTGTTTTCCAACAGCCAAACTAAGAATGCTAAATTATTGACTTAATGTGCAAGAATGTTTGCTAGTGCAACTAAATTACTGTATGTAATATGTGTTTGTTGTTGTATTTGGTGTAGGGGCTTATAGAAATTAAAGTATAGAGGACAATTTTTATCGGCTTCAATTATGGGGTGATCATGTTATCTATCGGTTGTGCCACAGGCCAATCATTGTGACATTCTCACCTAATGCCACTATGCATTCTCATTCCTTGCTAGTTTCCTCTTGCTGACTGCGCTCCTCTACTCTTTATGTATCCAGTGAGCTTCTGTTTCAGCTGTTCATTGTAGCTCCACTGCTCTCACTGTGATACTAAAATCGTCTTGCGAAAATTGTCACATGGGCAGTTATTCAAAACTGACTTGGGGGTTTCTCAGCTACATTTACAGAAAAATGACAGAACTTTTAAAATACTGATGTGCACTTTGTAATGATTAAAAAAGTTGAAATGATGAAAAAAGTTTACATTTTTATCAGTTCTGGATTTGATTTATGTGATGAAACCTGGTCTGAGGCCCACTTGGAATATTTTGCTTGGGGCCCCAATAGACCCTTGCAGCACCACTGATTATTCCTTACCTCCTCAGATGTCCTCCTCCTGTCAGGGAGCACTAGTGTGTTTGCATGACTTCCAGGTACTATAGTAGATCCTATGCTCATCCTGGGTCCAACCAACATGTACCGTTTGTCTCCAGATCTGTACTGGATGCTGTGACACAGGGTCCCATCATAATTAGTCTCTTGGAGATATTTAGAAGTATAGTCTGGGGATTTGGAGCACTGCATTGCAATCAGCACGATGATGCTGATGATGAACAGGACTGAAACTGAGCCCAGAGTGATCATCAGGTAAAAAGTCACATTAGTATCCTCATCATCCTTTGCTGCACTTTTAACATCAGAAGCTGCAAAAGCCTCTTTGGGCTCCACCAGCTTGACAATCACAGTAGCTGTTGCTGAGAGGGAAACGTTGCCGTTGTCTTTGACCAGGATGACCAGTTTATGCTCAGCCTCGTCTGTCTCTGTGAATGAACGAAGGGTTCTGATCTGTCCTGTGTAGCGGTCCAAACCAAAGAGGCTGTGGTCAGTGACTTCCTGCAGGGAAAACAGCAACCAGCCGTTATATCCTATATCAGCGTCATAGGCTCTGACTTTGGTCACCAAGTGTCCTGCGTTCACATTGCGGGGAATCTCCTCCACACCTTCAGCAGAACCGTTGGAGCTGACTGGATACAGGATGACTGGAGCGTTGTCGTTCTGGTCCAGGATGAACACGTTCACTGTCACGTTGCTGCTCAGGGACGGAGTCCCAGAATCTGAGGCCACAACTTGGAACCGGAAAGTTTTCAGGGTTTCAAAGTCAAAACTTTTCAGAGCTACAATATCTCCAGTTTCAGAGTTTATGTTTAGAAAGGAAATCAGCTTATTATCTCCATGTCCCTCTCTGACAATATGATATGAAATAAAAGCATTGTTGCTCTCATCCCTATCAAAAGCTTTGACAGAAAACATCTTAGCTCCTGGCTCATTACCCTCAGTGATATAAAACGTATAGGGGCTCTGAAGAAACTCTGGACTGTTGTCATTTACATCTGACACCGACACGCTGATTGTCTTCACTGCTGATAATGAAGGCTGACCTGCATCTTTTGCAGTTATTGTCAGATCATATTGAGACGTATTCTCTCTGTCTAAAGGTGATTTAGTTACAAGGGAAAACATTTTATCTCTTAAGGATGGCGTAATAACGAAAACGGAGCATTCTCGCCTATAGAGCAGATTACTTTTCCATTAACACCAGAGTCAAAATCATTTACACTTATAAGAGCTACTGTGGTTCCTGGTCGGGAATCTTCAGGAACTGAGCTTGAAAATGAAGTAATCTCAATCTCTGGTCTATTATCATTGATATCAATAATAGAGATAATGACACTTTTTTCTGTGGTTAACGGGGCTAAAGCCTTTATCAGACGCTTGAATTTCTATTTCATATTTGTCATTTTGCTCATAATCCACGTTTCCTTTAACAGATATTAGTCCTGTTGATTCACTGATTTCAAATATATTAAATATGTTACTATCCACACTGTTGCCAAATGAATAAACTATCTCTCCATTCTGACCATAATCCAGATCTGTTGCATTTACCTGAATAACTGTTGTTCCTAAAGGTGCATTTTCAATGAGAGTAACAGAATAAGCGTCTTCTGAAAACACTGGCGTGTTGTCATTAACATCCAAAACATTTACTATAATTTTCATCTCTCCAGATTTCGGAGGCTTTCCTCCGTCCAGCGCAGTCAGCAGTAGGGCGTGGGTTTGCGCCGATTCCCTATCCAGAGATTTTTGCAAAACTAATATTGGTATTTTGCCATCTTTTGCTTTATCCCTTACCTCTAAACGAAAGTGATCATTTTGGCTAAGTTTATACTGCTGAACCGAAAACTGACCGCTGTCCAGATCCCGTGCAGGTTTAAGCTGAAATCGCGCTCCAGGCAACACAGACTCTGAGATCTCCAGGATTTTTTCTGCTTCAGGAAAATTGGGCGAGTGGTCATTTATATCCAGCACCTCCACTCCAATGTTGTGAACCTCAAGGGGCGTTTCTAACACGGTTTTAACATTTATTAGACACACGCTACTTTGTGAGCACACCTCTTCTCTGTCAATCTGTCGGGCCACGTAAAGGACGCCATCGTTTTCGTTTACGCGGAAAAGGGGATCCGCACCAGCAGAAACAACGCGGTACTTTCTGCTCTTCAGAGTGCTTTTATCCAATCCCAAATCTTTTACTAAATTTCCAACCACAGTTCCTTCGTTCACTCCTTCGGAGATAGAATACCTCAGCTGCGCAGACGCTACGCTCAATAGAAGCGCAGCAAAAAAACACCGGGTTGTGCGTCCTTTTCCCCGGCCCGCCTCATATTTTCTTTGTTCCATTGTTAATCCAAATGGCTCTGCTACTCACTGAAATAAGTAGAGTGGCTTTGCAGTGGTCGAAAAGATAGAATCCGTATATAAAATATGAATCCTCTTTCCACGTCAAGCATGAAGAAAAATCCGCAAAACGCAGCAGTGAGCTCCGGAGCAGCGGTGGTAACATCCGAGTGTTGATGGCACCGAGAGGCTAAAACCAGAATTCAGCTGAGATGAGCAGTTTTATGTGCTATTATACTGACACCATGCGACCTAAATACCAACCATGGTTTCTAGGAAAATTCTAGCGCAGGTTAAAATTTAAATTATGTGCATATACGTGCTTGTAATTAATTGAATTTAATAAAACTTCTGCAGACATTTTAAATAAATTTTACCAACACGTTTATCAACATTATTAAGTGAATTAACGAACAAACAAACAATAAATAGTTATACAGTTTAATGACAAAAACATATTAAATGTTTAGAAATATTAAAAATGGGAAAGGATCAGGACCAAGTCAAGAGGGAAACGTTTCCATTTTGTTTGACCAGTGTAACCATGTTCACTTCAATCTATTCCCCTGAATGTAATCCATTCTGCCTTACTCTTTTTTAAGTAAAGCAATATAGTTCAACACTAAAGACAATTACGCATTTTTCCACAATCTGCCGAGCGCAACAAAGCCATTTATTGTTCAGTTGAAATAATTAATTACAACTATCAATATCAATAAATTTCGGGGACTGTCAGAAAACATTAAATTACGATAAAATATAACACATTGGTGAAAAATTAGGTTACAAGTTTTTGACGGATTACACTTAATTCATCAAGGAAAATCGAAGAGGAAATAAACCAATTCCGGAAAAATTGTTGCTTTCAAATGTACATTTAAACAAATTGTTTATTTTAAACAATTAGATAGTTAATCTGTTTTTGTCATGTCAGCCATTCATGAAATATTTCCAATTATAAGAGTTGTGCATATAAAAAACAAGAAGTCCACTGTGACAAAATTTTTAATTGAAACCAGTGGCGGCTGGCCCAGAAAGGGCGCTATAGCACCGCCCCTCCTTATGTTAAGGGGAACAATATATTCAAAACATATATATATATATTTAATTTATCAATGTCAATGTTATTAGTGTGTTTTACATGCAATCAGATTTTTAACAATATTTTCATCAATTTACTCTCGTTTAACGGTGAACTTCCTGCAACAGACCTGAGTATTTCGACTCTAGGGTGCAAAGCACCCCAGAAGTACAGCAAAATGGTGAATCACGTACGATAACTAGGTGAAATTAATAAATATCTGGCAAATTAGCATTGCCAAATTTAATGGTTCTGGGGTGCTGCTACAGAAATTTTACATCCATGAGTGTTTTGGGTCATAATCAGAGTAAAACAGGATGCTGGCAATGTCAGCCGAGGGGCTGCTTCCACCAACTTCTGTATGCTCATTTCTGAAGTATATTTTTGTGACAAGGATTAGAGTGGGAAAAAATCTAAGTTAAAGAGAGCAGACATGCCCGAAATAACCATTACCAGGCAAACCACTGGGCAAACCAGCAAGAAAGATAAAGCATACAACAGTCGTGGGTGGCTGACAGGCTGTGGAAGAACCCATGCACTTGTTTGTTTCCCTTACATCCTTTTCAAAAGAGGCAAGTGTGATTTCATGTGGAAATAACCTGCACAAGCTGACTTACAACCTCTCCAAACGCATCAAGAAATATGAGAGATCAAGATTTCACATGGAAAACTGCATTCATGAACCGCATCCAGCCCAACTGGCTCAATAAGTATCTACATCAGTGCTGTTAGTAGACCAACGTTTCCATCTTTCTGCAAATAGGCAATTGTAGGTTTTGTTTAAGTCCTGCATGGCCACAATGGGCATTTCATGCATCACACATTTCATTTGATCCGAGACTGCACAGTGTTTCTTTTTTGATATGTGGGTTTTCCTTCGCTGTACAGTTAAGATTTTTTGTTCGTTTTTTTCATAGGTGTTTATTCTCATGCTTTAACGTGCCTTTTCATCTAGGCAAGTTTTCCATTTGCCTAAATCTTGCAATTTTTTTATTATATATCATTGCATAGGTATGTGACACCATTATGAGCCATGCCAAGGGGAAGTTTTCAGCAAGCAGCTTGTCAGTGCCTCTCTGTTGCAAGGAGACTCGTTCCAACAACACAGCAAAAAGTTACCAGATTCAGCTCTGAACACCACGTAAGTCTACACTCCATTGGAAAAGACCAGACCTAAGATAGAAACGTCCCTCATCTATGAGAATGAGGAGTTCCAGACTTGCAGTTGTGCACTATCAGGTTTTGATGGAAAACAACCTACATCAGGGGTCACCAACATGGCACCACGCAGGCACCAGGTAGCCCTCAAGGACCACATGTGGCACCCTCAAGACTGTTCAAAAAATAGCACAACCTTCCAGTGAGCTGCATTTAAATGTTATTTTATTTAGTTGCTCCTCTTTTTTAATCATACTTGTACTTACACAGATTTTAAATGATAAATCCATTAAAAATATGTTAATATTACATAAAGTTAAGGTGAGCTCTGACTCTTCTAGTTCAATGGTCAGTACAGATTTCCCTCCATATGACACAGTACCAGTGAAGTAGCTCTTAACTTCTAAAAGGTCAGTGATCCCTGACCTACATGATACATTCACTGAAACTGTAAAACTTTTAAAGATCCACATCACCACACCTATGACATTAGAATTAGAGAGGTGCTTCTCAACTTTAAAAATTATTTAAAAAAAAAAACTCCTTAAACAAAACATTGCACAAGATCGAGTCAATGCTCTAGCTATGCTCTCCATAGAAAAAAGTACTGACATGGGACAATGCTGATTTCACTGATGCTGATGTTTTAAGGAATTTGACTGTAAAAAAAAAAAAAGATGAGCAAAATTAATCTACAAATAAG
The DNA here is from genome assembly GCF_011125445.2 of Fundulus heteroclitus. NCBI lineage: Eukaryota > Metazoa > Chordata > Actinopteri > Cyprinodontiformes > Fundulidae > Fundulus > Fundulus heteroclitus. Next base: position 20,692,818 of record NC_046383.1, on the reverse strand, counting down.
AACTTTTCACTTTTATTTGTGTGAATCTCTGTGTGTATGCATTTTTTACCGTTTTCACCCGTTGTAATGTGTTGCTGATTTTGTTTTTTAAATGTATTTGTATTGAGCTAAATAAATTTACAATTAAAATTCCTAAAATAAAACATTAAAAAAATGTTTTTTATGATGTTTTATTTCATTGCCAAATCCCTTTTTCAATGTCAATGTAAACTGTCACTGCTCGGAATTATATATATGGATTTTCATTTTGTGCACTGTTCTTTAAATACATAAATACAAATTCCATCCACTCTCGGTTTCCCTGTGCCTCATTACATAAGGCTGACCCAATAATTTTTTTCACCAGCCACCACTGGAAAGAACAAGTAAACGAAAAAAAGTTTTAAAAAAATAAACCTTTACAACAGAATAGCACTACACATATGGGAATCAGTTGAAGGACATGTTCTGTGAGAACTGAAACAAGCCACAAGTGAATGTCCTACCTCCTCAGATGTTCTCCTCCTGTCAGGGAGCACTAGTGTGTTTGCATGACTTCCAGGTACTATAGTAGATCCTATGCTCATCCTGGGTCCAACCAACATGTACCGTTTGTCTCCAGATCTGTACTGGATGCTGTGACACAGGGTCCCATCATAATTAGTCTCTTGGAGATATTTAGAAGTATAGTCTGGGGATTTGGAGCACTGCATTGCTATCAGCACGATGATGCTGATGATGAACAGGACTGAAACTGAGCCCAGAGTGATCATCAGGTAAAAAGTCACATTAGTATCCTCGTCATCCTTTGCTGCACTTTTAACATCAGAAGCTGCAAAAGCCTCTTTGGGCTCCACCAGCTTGACAATCACAGTAGCCGTTGCTGAGAGGGAAACGTTGCCGTTGTCTTTGACCAGGATGACCAGTTTATGCTCAGCCTCGTCTGTCTCTGTGAATGAGCGAAGGGTTCTGATCTGTCCTGTGTAGCGGTCCAAACCAAAGAGGCTGTGGTCAGTAACTTCCTGCAGGGAAAACAGCAACCAGCCGTTATATCCTATATCAGCGTCATAGGCTCTGACTTTGGTCACCAAGTGTCCTGCGTTCACATTGCGGGGAATCTCCTCCACAACTTCAGCAGAACCGTTGGAGCTGACTGGATACAGGATGACTGGAGCGTTGTCGTTCTGGTCCAGGATGAACACGTTCACTGTCACGTTGCTGCTCAGGGACGGAGTCCCAGAATCTGAGGCCACAACTTGGAACCGGAAAGTTTTCAGGGTTTCAAAGTCAAAACTTTTCAGAGCTACAATATCTCCAGTTTCAGAGTTTATGTTGAGAAAGGAAATCAGCTTATTATCACCATGTCCCTCTCTGACAATATGATATGAAATAAAAGCATTGTTGCTGTCATCCCTATCAAAAGCTTTGACAGAAAACATCTTAGCTCCTGGCTCATTACCCTCAGTGATATAAAACGTATAGGGGCTCTGAAGAAACTCTGGACTGTTGTCATTCACATCTGACACCGACACGCTGATTGTCTTCACTGCTGATAATGAAGGCTGACCTGCATCTTTCGCAGTTATTGTCAGATCATATTGGGACGTATTCTCTCTGTCTAAAGGTGATTTAGTTACAAGGGAAAACATTTTATCTTGTAAGGACGGTAATAACGAAAACGGAGCATCCTCGTCTATAGAGCAGATTACTTTTCCATTAACTCCAGAGTCCAGATCATTTACACTTATAAGAGCTACTGTAGTTCCTGGTCGGGAATCTTCTGGAACTGAACTAGAAAATGATGTTATCTCAATCTCTGGAGCATTATCATTTATGTCAATTATTTTAATTATCACGTTTTTTTCTGCAGTCAGTGGTGCTAAACCTTTATCAGATGCCTGGATTTCAATTTCATATTTGTCTTTTTGCTCGTAATCTATAAGACCCTTAACAGTTATCTGCCCTGTGGATTCATTGATATCAAAAATATTGAATATATTGCTACTCACACTGTTGCCAAATGAAAAAACGATCTCTCCATTCTGACCCTCGTCTAAATCAGTTGCATTTATCTGTATAACTATGCTCCCCTGTGGAGCATTTTCAATGAGAGTAACAGAGTAATCATTCACTGAGAAAATCGGCGTGTTGTCGTTCACATCCAAAACATTTACTATAATTTTCATATCTCCAGATTTCGGAGGCTTCCCTCCGTCCAGCGCAGTCAGAAGCAAGGAGTGGCTCCGTGCTGCTTCCCTATCCAGAGATTTTTGCAAAATTAATATCGGTACTTTCCCATCGTCTTCTTTATCCCTCACCTCTAAACGAAAGTGATCATTTTGGCTAAGTTTATACTGCTGAACCGAAAACTGACCGCTATCCAGATCCCGTGCAGGTTTAAGCTGAAATCGCGCCCCGGGCAACACAGACTCTGAGATCTCCAGGATTTTTTCTGCTTCAGGAAAATTGGGCGAGTGGTCATTTATATCCAGCACCTCCACCCCAATATTGTGAACTTCAAGGGGCGTTTCTAACACGGTTTTAACATTTATTAGACACACGCTACTTTGTGAGCACACCTCTTCTCTGTCAATCTTTCGGGCCACGTAAAGGACGCCATCGTTTTCGTTTACGCGGAAAAGGGGATCCGCACCAGCAGAAACAACGCGGTACTTTCTGCTCTTCAGAGTGCTTTTATCCAATCCCAAATCTTTTACTAAATTTCCAACCACAGTTCCTTCGTTCACCCCCTCGGAGATAGAATACCTCAGCTGCGCAGACGCTACGCTCAATAGAAGCGCAGCAAAAAAACACCGGGTTGTGCGTCCTCTTCCCCGGCCCGCCTCATATTTTCTTTGTTCCATTGTTAATCCAAATGGCTCTGCTACTCACTGAAATAAGTAGTGTGGCTTTGCAGTGGTCGAAAAGATAGAATCCGTATATAAAATATGAATCCTCTTTCCAAGTCAAGCATGAAGAAAAATCCGCAAAACGCAGCAGTGAGCTCGGGAGCAGCGGTGGTAACATCCGAGTGGTGATGGCATCGAGAGGCTAAAACCAGAATTCAGCTGAGATGAGCAGTTGTATGTGCTATTATACTGACACCATGCGACCTAAATACCAACCATGGTTTCCAGCAAAGTTCTAGCGTTGGTTAAAATGTAAATTATGTGAATAAAATATTGTTGTTGTTTTTTCATTTAAAGAAATGCGCAGAAATATGCCCTTAATTAAAATTAATAAATATCTTGCAGACATTTTGACAAAGTTCATCCATACGTTAAATTAACGAATGAACAAATAAAAAATAAGCAAATATATTTGAATGAATAAAAATATTTGATCTGTAATAATAATAAACATGTTTTATGAAAGGGAAATCAGTTATAATGGTAAAAGCAAAGTATAAGCACAACGCGGAGAGGGAAATATTTAATTCTCTTTGACCAGTATGACCATGATCACTTTCATCTGTCTCTCTAAATTTATTCTTTATTTTCAAGTGAGGCAAATTAGTTCAGCGCCAAAGACAGTGATTGCCACTTTTTCCACAATCTGCACAGCGCAACAAGACCGTTTCTGTTTAGTTGAAATTATTGCAACACATATACTCACTTGAAACTGTCAATAAAATGCGGGACTGGCAGAAAATGTTTAAAAAAATTATAGAAATTTGCCTGTATTATTGTAAACCCATGTTTTAGCGGAATACAACGATTTTAACCAGCAAATGGGGAAAAAAAGGCTGAAAAATAAAGGCACAATTCCTTGAACAAAAAACAAAAACGTTTTGCTTATAAATGATGCGTGTTTAAAGGCATTTAAAATGTATTTAATTAACTTCATTTGTAACATATTCCTGTTTTGCTAGCCACCCATTAAGTATTTGCAATTATAAAAACGGTGCATATGCCAAACAAGAAGTCCACTCTGACAAGATTTGAAATCGAACAACACAAAATTATTGCAACATGTCTGAGAGTATCTGATGCCAAATAAATAAGAGCAGTGAAAATTTGCAGGAATTAGTTTGCAGGACGTGTTAGTAAACGATAGCTGTGACAACTGAAATAAGTTGGTCAGGTGTGTGGCCTACCTCCTCAGACGTCCTCCTCCTGTCAGGGAGCACTAGTGTGTTTGCATGACTTCCAGGTACTATAGTAGATCCTATGCTCATCCTGGGTCCAACCAACATGTACCGTTTATCTCCAGATCTGTACTGGATGCTGTGACACAGGGTCCCATCATAATTAGTCTCTTGGAGATATTTAGAAGTATAGTCTGGGGATTTGGAGCACTGCATTGCTATCAGCACGATGATGCTGATGATGAACAGGACTGAAACTGAGCCCAGAGTGATCATCAGGTAAAAAGTCACATTATTATCCTCATCATCCTTTGCTGCACTTTTAACATCAGAAGCTGCAAAAGCCTCTTTGGGCTCCACCAGCTTGACAATCACAGTAGCTGTTGCTGAGAGGGAAACGTTGCCGTTGTCTTTGACCAGGATGAGCAGTTTATGCTCAGCCTCGTCTGTCTCTGTGAATGAGCGAAGGGTTCTGATCTGTCCTGTGTAGCGGTCCAAACCAAAGAGGCTGTGGTCAGTAACTTCCTGCAGGGAAAACAGCAACCAGCCGTTATATCCTATATCAGCGTCATAGGCTCTGACTTTGGTCACCAAGTGTCCTGCGTTCACATTGCGGGGAATCTCCTCCACACCTTCAGCAGAACCGTTGGAGCTGACTGGATACAGGATGACTGGAGCGTTGTCGTTCTGGTCCAGGATGAACACGTTCACTGTCACGTTGCTGCTCAGGGACGGAGTCCCAGAATCTGAGGCCACAACTTGGAACCGGAATGTTTTCAGGGTTTCAAAGTCGAAACTTTTTAGAGCCATGATATCTCCAGTTTCCGAATTTATGTTGAGAAATGAGGTCAATTCGTTATTCTCACTTCCCTTTCTGACAATACGATAGGAGATATGTGCATTTTCATTTTCATCACGATCACTAGCTGTAACAGAAAACAACAAAGAGCCTGCATTGTTTCCCTCGGTTACATAAAAAGTATATGGGCTCAGTAAAAACTCTGGACTGTTGTCATTCACATCTGACACTACAACGCTAATTATCTTTACTGATGACAGTGGAGGCTCCCCTGCATCTTTTGCAGTTATTATGAGATTATAATGTGATTTTTTCTCTCTGTCCAAAGAAGATTTGGTGACCAGAGAAAATGTTTTATCTTTTAGAGCTGGTGATAAACTAAAAGGAACATCTTCCTTAAGAGAGCAAATTACTTTTCCATTGTGGCCAGAGTCTAAGTCATTCACACTGATAAGAGCCACTGTTGTTCCTGGTCGGGAATCTTCCGGAATCGAACTGGAAAATGAAGTAACTTCAATTTCTGGTGAATTATCGTTCATGTCAATAATCTTGATAATCACGCTTTTCTCTGTCGTTAGAGGAGCAAAACCTTTATCTGACGCTTGTATTTCAATTTCATATTCGTCTTTATCCTCGTAGTTTATCACACCTTTAACAGTTATATCACCTGTTAATGAATTAATATCAAATTGATTTAGTATATTTGGGCTCACGCTGTTACTGAACGAATAAACCACTTCACCATTTGAGCCCTGATCCAAATCAGTTGCGTTCACCTTTATGACAGTTGTTCCCTGTGGAACATTTTCATTTAGTGTCACAGTATACTCTTTCTGCGAGAAAACAGGTGCGTTGTCGTTAATGTCAAGAACATGTATTAGTATTTTCATATTACCAAATTTCGGAGGTTTACCTTCATCTAGAGCTGTTAGGATCAGAGTGTGGCTCAGTGCAGTTTCTCTGTCTAAAGGTTTTTGAACAACCAATATTGGAATTTTGATATCGTTTCTTTTATCCTTAATCTCCAAGCGAAAATGATCGTTTTGGCTGAGTTTATAGTGCTGCACGGAAAACGGGCCGCTGTCTGGATCTTGTGCCGGTTTAAGCTGAAATCGGGCTCCCGGTAACGCTGACTCTGAAATCTCTAATATTACATCTTCATCCGAGAAAACAGGCGAATGGTCATTTATATCCATAATTTCCACTTCCACATAATGCACCTCTAATGGATTCTCCAGCACCGTTTTGATGTTGATCACACACCGACTGCTCTGGGCACACACGTCCTCTCTGTCAATTTTCCGGGTCACATAAAGGACTCCGTCGTTTTGATTCACGTCAAAGAGAGGATCCGTATCGCTTCTTACAATCCGATATTTCCTTTCTTTCAGTATGCTTTTGTCTATCCCCAGATCCTTTGCTATGTTTCCAACCGCAGTTCCTCCTTTTACCTCCTCGGAGATCGAATATCGCAGCTGCGCCGAGGCTGCGCTCCACCACAGCACAACAAGCACGAATCCAACCACAGATCCCCGCTCCTGGCGCTGCTTGTGTCCTCTTTGTTCCATCCTCATTTCTGAAGTCGCAAGTAGTCCATTAGAAACGCGAAATGTGTGACCCCGAAACAACCGCGACTTTTCCAAACGCGCACATGCACATGCAGTCAAAATTGTTTGCGAGCCTCTGTTTACAACGCGTTCGCAAAGCGATCAGGAACAATAAGACAGACCGCTGACGAGTTCTTGTTCTGGAGGGGTGGAACCCACAACGAAATGATGACCCAATAATGCGTTTGACATTTTCAATATTGCACTGACACCATGCGTCCAAATATCTGTTTCACAGGAGCCGAAGAAGATGGTGCGAATGTATCATATAACAGAATCAATCATAGCTTTTATAATGGTTTTATCAATATTTGAAAGCTCATCATATTTAGGTGTTATGAACGTGACAAAGATGAGAACTGATGGGCTGCTGGTCCAACATCTTGATCAACTGGTTAAACACTGTAACATCTTATATTTTGATAAACTGAATTCTCCAGCATGCATTGCACCGTGGGCGAGTCTGTTTTCTCGTTTTTTTTGGAGTTGCGCAAATCATATTGCATAATTAATCAATGTTCACAATCTTACTGTCCTTTCAGTTGCTGTTACAACAGTGACAGGTGCAACAGCGGCTTGCAAAAGTATTCACTCCTCTTTGCTTTTTTCATGTTCTGTTGCCTCGCAACCTGGGATTATATGGGATTGTTGGAGAGTTTGAACCATTTAATTTACAAACTATGCCCAAATTCTGGGCCCTGTACACCCTCAATGGCAGTGGGCCTCTATGCATGCCAAGGGGGGTATTTATTTAAAATAAAAAAGCATAAAGAGGGTTTAAGATACAATCAATAAATATTGATGAGTGGTTCTTTCATTCATCAGCTCAAGTGATGCATTTAACCAACATTGCCTTGAGCATCTGATGCAAAACTCTCTAAATCTGAAAGGATAAACAATTGGTATTAGCCTTTTTACACCCAAATAACCTTAATTTTTCCAAGCTCACTTGTTTTTTTCTAAAGCCATTTCAGTGCAAGATGAACTGCTAAAAATAATTAGCAGTTCATCTGTCGTTGGTTGAACTGCTAATTAAGAGAGGCGGTCCTCTCTTGGCAGGTTATTTGTGACATCATGTGCTTTCCATTTGAATAAGATGGATTTGATGGTACTCAGGGGAACATCAAATAATTTGTATATCTTTATAAACCCACCCTTACCTGTATTTCTCAACAACTTTGTCACTGACTTCTTTGTGGTTCACCTTGGCTTTCATGATGTGATGGCTCTTACTTGGTGGTGTTGCAGTCGCTAGGGCGTTATAGTAAATGTGTATTTATACTGACAGATCAGGTGACACTTAATGTCACTATGTGACTTTAGAGAGTAATAAGTTGCACCAGGAGCTTTTAGGGTCTACATAGCAAAGGGGGTGGATACATATGAATGGATTTAATTTTTTCCTTATTTTGCTTAATAAACAACTATTTTGTGCAGATCAGTTACATAAAATAAGATTAAAACACTTTTAAATTACAGTTTTGAATGGGACAAAATAGGTAAAAAAAAACAATGGGGTGTGACACATTTTGCAAGACACTATACATGTGGGGATTGTGTTGAATGGTGAGTAAAAACACAGGGGGATTCTTTGAGTTCTCCCAGAATCATCCTTGTGATTGGATGGGGAAAGTTTGTATATTCAGCTCCCTCAGGCTGTGTGGCTTCTTTGGGTGCAGCAGCTACTTTATGATGGATTGTGTCACAGTGATGTTTATGCTACAGCTAATTTGATGCTGCAATTCACAAACAAATGGGGGTAGGAGATTATTGACTAAAAATTTAGATTAGAAAGGAAGAGTGATAGAAACTTTCAGCATCACATACAGCTCTTGCAGCTCACTACAATACAGAACTCATTAGTTAAGAGATTAATTTGTAGTCTGTTGACTGAGAAATATAATCAGTTTAATTAAACAGAGAAACACATACTGTGTTTCTCTGTGAAAACATTGAATTTGTTTGGAAAAAAGATTGTTATATGTTTTGTTCACCTCATGTATAAATAGGTGAATCCATCCCACTTTAACACATTGCTATAAATCACAGACTGTTATATAAATAAATTTAGTTATTTTGTATAGTAAGAGAAAAGCTGTAATGAATGTTTACTGGGAGGTTTTTCTCTATTAATTTTAATTTTCAATATAAGATTTATTATTGTTGTTGGTTTTGGTTAAAATCACCCTTTAATAAAGACTGTTCAGTTTTTCCTAATACAATTTTGTATTTGGATTGAAAGTGATCTGATTAGACACTACTATAGAAACCCAAAACAATAGTTTGACCCAAATAAGTACAAAAACAAGGCTAATCATACAAATCTATTCGTAGATATTGTCAATCAAATCAAAATTGTGTCCACTGATTTGGGAGAAAACTTGAAAACAACCGGGTTGTTTGTCTTCTTTAAAAATGTATGTTATAGCCTTACCTCCTCAGAAGTCCTCCTCCTGTCAGGGAGCACTAGTGTGTTTGCATGACTTCCAGGTACTATAGTAGATCCTATGCTCATCCTGGGTCCAACCAACATGTACCGTTTGTCTCCAGATCTGTACTGGATGCTGTGACACAGGGTCCCATCATAATTAGTCTCTTGGAGATATTTAGAAGTATAGTCTGGGGATTTGGAGCACTGCATTGCAATCAGCACGATGATGCTGATGATGAACAGAACTGAAACTGAGCCCAGAGTGATCATCAGGTAAAAAGTCACATTAGTATCCTCATCATCCTTTGCTGCACTTTTAACATCAGAAGCTGCAAAAGCCTCTTTGGGCTCCACCAGCTTGACAATCACAGTAGCCGTTGCTGAGAGGGAAACGTTGCCATTGTCTTTGACCAGGATGACCAGTTTATGCTCAGCCTCGTCTGTCTCTGTGAATGAGCGAAGGGTTCTGATCTGTCCTGTGTAGCGGTCCAAACCAAAGAGGCTGTGGTCAGTAACTTCCTGCAGGGAAAACAGCAACCAGCCGTTATATCCTATATCCGCGTCATAGGCTCTGACTTTGGTCACCAAGTGTCCTGCGTTCACATTGCGGGGAATCTCCTCCACACCTTCAGCAGAACCGTTGGAGCTGACTGGATACAGGATGACTGGAGCGTTGTCGTTCTGGTCCAGGATGAACACGTTCACTGTCACGTTGCTGCTCAGGGACGGAGTCCCAGAATCTGAGGCCACAACTTGGAACCGGAAAGTTTTCAGGGTTTCAAAGTCAAATTGTCTCATTGCTACAATATCTCCAGTCTCGGAATTAATGTTTAAAAACGAAATCAATGTGCTTTCCTTACTCCCCTCTCCAGTGACATGGTAAGAAATAAGTGCATTCTCATTTTCATCTCTATCAAAAGCTTTGACAGAAAACACCAAGGCGCCTGGATTGTTACCCTCATTGATATAGAAATCATATGGACTCTGTGAAAACTCTGGACTGTTGTCATTTACATCTGACACCACAACGCTGATTGTCTTTTCAGATGACAGTGAAGGATGACCTGCATCTTTTGCAGTAATTGTCAGGTCATATTGTGACTTCTTCTCTCTGTCCAGAGAGGATTTGGTTACTATTGAAAACATTGTGTCTTGCAAGGATGCTGATAAAGCAAAACCAGCTTCCTCACTTATTGAGCAAATAATTTTTCCATTCAGACCTGAGTCCAAATCATTTACACTGATGAGAGCGACTGTGGTCCCTGGTCGGGAATCTTCAGGAACTGAGCTTGAAAATGAAGTAACTTCAATCTCCGGAGCATTGTCATTCAAATCTATGATTTTAATAACCACACTTTTTTCAGCTGTAAGTGGAGCAAGTCCTTTATCAGATGCTTGAATTTCTATTTCATATTCATCTTTATCCTCAAAGTCAATTAAACCTTTCACTGTTAGCTCACCAGTTAATGAATTAATATCAAAAAGATCCAGTATATTTTTACTCACACTGTTGCTAAATGAGTAAACTACTTCTCCATTTGGGCCTTCGTCTAAATCAGTTGCATTCACCTGTATGACTGTTGTTTCTACTGGTGAATTTTCATTGAGCATCACTGAATACACATCTTTTGAAAAAACAGGTACATTATCATTTACATCCAAAACATTTATTAGAATATTCATATAACCAGATTTCGGAGGTTTACCTCCATCAAGGGCCGTGAGTGTCAGAGAGTGACTCCCTGCAGTTTCTCTATCTAAAGGTTTTTGCACTATCAAAATTGGTAGTTTAATGTCGTTTCTTTTATCCTTAACTTCCAATCGAAAATGATCGTTTTGGCTGAGTTTATAGTGTTGCACAGAGAAATGACCGCTGTCTGGATCTTTTGCGGATTTAAGCTGATATCTCGTCCCAGGCAACACTGATTCGGAAATTTCCAGAGTGGTCTCGTTGTCTTGGAAGCTGGGAGAATGATCATTTATATCCAGCACTTCCACCCTAACATAATGCACTTCAAGCGGGTTTTCAAGCACCGTTTTCAGATTTATCATACACGTACTGCTATCTGAACACACCGTCTCTCTGTCGATCTTACGGCTGACATACAGGATTCCATCGTTTTCATTGACATGAAAAAGGGGATCAGCGTCACTGGAAACGGCCCGATACTTTCTGTCTTTCAGCGTGCTTTTATCCAGTCCCAGATCCTTTGCGATATTTCCGACCACAGTCCCTCCGTTTACTTCCTCGGAGATCGAATATCTTAATTGTGCTGAGGCTAAACTCCGCAAAAGCACGGCACAGAAACATCCAAATAAATATCCCCGCAGCCGTCCTGCGCCGCGTTTCCTTTGTCCCATGGTCAACCCCAATATCAGTAATCCACAACACGGGCCGAAACTCCTCCGTTACAACAAAATAAAAAAATAAATAAAAAAAAAAACACTTGCAGTTCAGCTGGACATTCGCTTCTTGTGTGTAAGCATCGCGTAAATCCGATTGTTTTACGAAGCTGTGGACAAAGAAAACGAGTCTGCAGCTGAACGGAGGACAATTATAAAAAGGTGGCACCAAGAGAAATGAAGAACGGCTCGTCTATGGTTTACTTTTTATATCACACTGACACCATGTGTCGTTTTCTTCCACTGCAGACATTTTTGTGTGAATATATACACATATCTATCATCTATATATATTTGTTCAACCAGGTTTTTCCACATAATGCCGGAAAAAAATCTGCTGCACGTTGAGGTATTTCAATATGAGTAAATATTGGTAAATGTTACGCAACGCAATTGGCTAAACTTTTTTTTTCGCTTTGTTATTGCGAAGACATAACCTTATCACTACCAAATCACATTTATGCCACAGGGTGAAGTCAACAATGCAGTGCCAAGGATAGAGATTGCGTGTTTCCCTATCTGTTCATCAAAGCTTAATTACCCGTGTGTTGCATCTAGCAAAAAATTCCCCACAATGCATTTATTTACCCATTAGCTTTTCAGTAATCAGTTGACGTTAAAAAATGAGGTAAGAGGGACGAAAGTCTTTGATATATAAAAATAATCTAGACACGCAACATCACCCTCACTAATATCCCCGAGAAAAAAATTCCAGGATTCACTTTCTCCTTCTGTTAACTAATGAAATATACATATAAAACACACACACACACACACACAAAAAAAAAAAAACTCTGTATCGACCTGAATAAAAATTTAAATAATGTTATCTCATTTGTTAAAGAATCAGCGTTAGATCTCCTCTTATAGTTTAGACTTCAGAGCAGGTTAAGGCTGGTTCACACGGCAGGATTTCCCCCCCATTTCCCCCCGATCTTTTCATTCCAAGAGGCGTGTCTCTTAACATAATCTTAAGAGATATTCCTGCCGTGTGTGGTGTGTTAAGAGAGATGGTCCGCTCGGTGGAACGTCGGGACCGAGCTCAAATCGGGGATATTCAACAAGTTGGATTGTTTTACCCCGATATCCTTGGGTGTGGCGTGTTCACTGAGGACAAACGAACATGCTGCCTGATGAATATGACGTGTAGCCAATCAGAAAGCGAGGTGAGGGAAACTCCAGTTTAGCTTTCTGTATGTCAGTTAAATATATTGTAGCATTTAATGTTTTCTTAACCTTAACGCACCAAATAATATAATAATCCCTACGAGTCCCAGCAGTGCTCTTTCTGGGAGGGGGGGGGGGGATTTATTGGTTTCAACAGTATAGCATAAAACCATAATGTTGCAGCAGTGTCAGTAACCCAGATAGCAACTGTCACAAACTTCCTTTGAATTTGGTGATAGACAAATAGGCTTTAGAGATCTTATGTCTCTTTCATTTAATTTATTTGAATCTACTATTTTAGACAACTTTCTTTTGTTTGAAACATGATGCTGCATTTCTGAGAATGCCTTAGAATATATGAGGGAACTGTAGTCCTACGGTTTAAAAACAGTCTAGAAAATAAAAAAAATAATCATAGTGATAAAACTGAGTGATCATTCAGTGAGCTCATAAATCAAATCTATCCAGCAAAACAAACAAACAAATCAATAAAAAATAAATAAATGAAGAAGTTATTGACTATGACCACATTTCCTTGTTTCACCTCTTCGGAGATCAAAAACTACAGTTACACTGAGGCAACATTCCAGATCAGCACAATAATCCAATCAAATACCACACCTCCCTCTATTGCTTGCATCCTCTTTCTTCGATCCCAATATATGAAATAATCACAAATCTTTTATGAAAGCTAAATCACTAACTTGGAATCAATTCCAACTTTTCTAAATACACACATTATGTCTATTTCTGTTTACAATATGTTTGCCAGCAACATGTTTGCAACGCAATCTTGAGAACCATGGTGGACACCAACATGAAAGATAATCTGAAGGGGTGGGACCACAACAGCATGACGACAATCTCATGCGCTGATGAATTTGAACATTAAACTGACACCATACAGCCAAATACTGTGATGCACAAAACTTGAAAATTATCTATCTGCTTGGACTGCAAATGTTAGATTGAAATGAAACTAGGGCATCCTGCACAACAGTCTCACAAACATTTCAGAACTCATCATATCTAGTTTTTGGTGACATAGTAGTGAAATGACCTGATGGGCATTTCATCGATGATCTTAATCAACCGGGTGTATACTACTACAACTGATGTTGGGTGCTGCTAAACAAACTTCCTCAGTATGCATTGCTCCCTGAGTATGTCTATCCTCTTGTTTTATTTATTTATTTTATTTTATTTTTTTTAGGTAATACTGCAGAATCCATTGACCATTCTTATTCTTACTGCCCCTTGGTTGCTGTCACAGTCATGGCAGAGGTTATATGGGTGGAAGTTGTGCAGATTCATAATGGAAGACATGCCATAATTATTTGGGGTCCCCTACAAATACTCCTGCTGTTGACTGGTGAACGGTAATCAATGTAGCTTCCTGCAGCCGTTTGGTGTATTGGGTTGCAGGAGCAAATTGAAAACAAAAGCAGGTTTCCTACTGGGGCAGAGTCAGAGAGGACTCTATGCTACAATACCACACCCAAAGACTTCATAGGTGCAGATGTTGTTTGTGACTAATATTTTATTGTTGTTGAATGAGGTGAATGATAAGGTCAGTAAGATCTGCTTACAAAGCACACAAAGCTTTATTAGTTATCCATACTAATGCATACACAGCAGCAGCTTAAATATTCACCCAACAGAAGTACATTCATGTCCAGTATTTATAGCTCACAGCCATTAGTGAAACAAATCAGAGCTAGGCCGGGGGCGGGGCAAACGATCAAACCCTTTATAACATAATTTTTCAACATACACAGGCCAGCAATAGCGGGGCTTACAAGCTTTGGCACCACAGAGAGCAACGGATATGAAGTATAAACCAAAAGAACAACAGAAACATTAGAATACATGTTCACTGATAAAATAACAAATTGAAAGCAGTTCCACACCACTGATAGTAACCACATCATCTTGTCACTCACGTTAACTTTCAACTCAGAACCTGTAAGTCCCCATAACCCCCATAACCCCGCTCATAGCAAGCAATAGGAGTTTTTGTTTCTTATACATGATGAACGGATGTTGCTTAGCAATGGTATGTACACGTTAATTATACAACAACTAAGATGCATCAACAATAAATAGACTAGAATCATTGAATGGATGAAAATACTACGAACACAGAATGAAAATAAATGTCTGATAAGCCACATGCAAAAGTTTGCAGTTTCAACTTTGCTCATCATGTTGAAATACTTTTTTAAATTCTAAATTAGATTTCAAACTATGCCTCAGCCTTGTGCTCCTGAAGCTAGTTAGATATGTTACCCACTTTCCTTTAAAGCTTAATAGTTTGTGTCAATTAAGCATCAAAAAAAAAAAAAAAATTGAAGGAAATCAAGACAACCAAGTTTTCAACATTTAACCAAGACATGACCTTTCAAGCTGAGCCACAATTGGAAAATATGCTGCCAAAAGACATTGAAAATAACTTTATAAGAAAGAGAGTAACATTCAGCACCACGGACAGCTGTAACAGCAGACTATAGACCCACATGGAGCTCCTCTTCCTGTTCTGTGGCTCGCAGTAACTTGACCGATTTGTCAAGGTTCTCATTTTAACAGCAGGTTGTGGGATATTAGTTGTAATATCCTGTGTTCGACTTCTTTATCCTGCGTGGATGCTTTACAAACGTATGCAGTTCAGCTATCTCTATTGCAGTTATGTCAACTGATCACTTAGGAGGAGCACAGCTCAACCAGAAAGTCATATCGCCTGATAACAAAAGTTATCTTTATTGGTTGGCGCAGCACACACATATGCCACAACCCTTCACCCTCCCCCACCACAACAAGAGAAAAACAAATGCTGGAATGCAACTTATTCCTCTCACTAGTTGATGAGAGCCAGCACACATGAAAGTGAGTTCAATGTTATTGTGTCATCATGGAAGCCAGGGAAGCAAAAAGCTAAAAGAAAATATGAAGTGGAGCATAGATTTATTTTTAATCTGACTAGGAGAACTAGATTTTTTGTTGTTGTTATTTTTATTTTATTTATTTATTTATTTGCTGAAAGAAATTGGAAACCTGTCTGCTTGCTATATGCAAGTCATCACTGACAGATTTTAAAGCTTTAGACCTAAATAACCATTTTCTTCACTTCCTGCTAACATCGCCAGGTTTACCACAGGCGCCGAACTTAAAAAACAGAGGGTTATCATGTTAAAACGTCAATCAGAGAAGCAGAATTTGTTTTAAAAAAAGAAATTGTGAAGCACCGAGAGACTGTTATGTTTGCATCAGATCAAGTGGCATTGAATGTTGCTCATGCTAAAAAGTCACAGAGTAAAAAAATGCTTTGTGTCTTACCTGTCGAACATAGAATATCTGATATTAGTAGTTCAATTGAAACACGAATATATACACTGATCTGAAAACCAGGGTCTTGTTTAATATTACTTGGATGAGTCTTGTGACATTCAGGATTAGCCACAGTTGAGAGTTTTGGATGATTTGTGTCAGAAGAACTAAGAAAGAATGGCTTGATGCTGTACCATTAAAGGACAGCACCCAAGGATTGAGCTGAAAGAGACATTTATACAACTTGTTGAAAAGGGAATTTTGCTGCTATCAAAACTAACAGCAATAACCACAGATGGTGCACCAGCTATGATGGCCTCTGTAAACAGCCTCATAGCTCTCTGTAAGTCTGATGACCATTTCCCAGATTCTTGGCCATTTCATTATCCTTCACCAAGTGCATCTGACATCCAAGAGACTAAATATGAACTACATCATGCAACCCATGGTAGAAAAGGTGAATCCCACTCATACACTGAATCACAGAAAGTTATAGAACCTAATTGCTGAACTTGATGAATATCTTCCTATTCATCTGCTATTCCACAGCACTGTGCGATGGCTTTCAAGTATTTTGTCCCTTTTGGTCCTCCATGTTCAAGAGGTATTGTGCTATCCTGCTTTATTTTTTTTTTATTTCTTAACCGAGTCAACCTCTTTCTGGAAGAGAACTAAAGCACCTCCATTGGTTACATTATATTCCTGTGGGTTTTAGATTAGGGCGTCTCTGGTTTACAACTCGTGCGAATTGAAAAACTCTGGATCTGCAGAGGGAATTAAAAATGCTTCCTGACCTGGTTACAGGGATTTTTGCATTTATCAACAAACGTAAGCTCTTTCACACCAATCTTCATAAAGGAGGGGACATTCATTCTCAAGCTGATGCTCATAGACATAGATTAAATAAATATTTGTCTGTGAGTCAGTTTTTTCTCCATTGGAGCAAGGGAAAGTCACAATATCACTCAGTTTTCATACACATGTGAAAGCGATGCTTAGAGTGGCCTCAACGGAATACAAACCCCAAGAAGATGGTGGAGACAAAGACTGCTAGGTCTCCCACATACCAAGATATTGATTAATTAAAGATGACTTTATAATGAACAGTCTGATGACTGTGAAAGTAAACTGTTTACTTTAACAAGGAAAATGTGGAAGTTATTTAGTTTCTTTACAAAAAAATGTGGAGAAATTTATGATGACCTCATTTAGAAAAGGTTAAAACCAGTCTCATTTAACACGATAGTGAGATTTACTGTTTCAACAATAAAAAAAAATACTGTTTATGTTTAGAGAAAGGCTGTAATCAATGTTAATTTTCTGTTTCATTTGCATTCAATTCTATCTTCCAGATACTTTTAAGCAAAATTCTAAAAATATGTTATAGCTTACCTCCTCAGAAGTCCTCCTCCTGTCAGGGAGCACTAGTGTGTTTGCATGACTTCCAGGTACTATAGTAGATCCTATGCTCATCCTGGGTCCAACCAACATGTATCGTTTGTCTCCAGATCTGTACTGGATGCTGTGACACAGGGTCCCATCATAATTAGTCTCTTGGAGATATTTAGAAGTATAGTCTGGGGATTTGGAGCACTGCATTGCAATCAGCACGATGATGCTGATGATGAACAGAACTGAAACTGAGCCCAGAGTGATCATCAGGTAAAAAGTCACATTAGTATCCTCATCATCCTTTGCTGCACTTTTAACATCAGAAGCTGCAAAAGCCTCTTTGGGCTCCACCAGCTTGACAATCACAGTAGCTGTTGCTGAGAGGGAAACGTTGCCGTTGTCTTTGACCAGGATGACCAGTTTATGCTCAGCCTCGTCTGTCTCTGTGAATGAGCGAAGGGTTCTGATCTGTCCTGTGTAGCGGTCCAAACCAAAGAGGCTGTGGTCAGTAACTTCCTGCAGGGAAAACAGCAACCAGCCGTTATATCCTATATCAGCGTCATAGGCTCTGACTTTGGTCACCAAGTGTCCTGCGTTCACATTGCGGGGAATCTCCTCCACACCTTCAGCAGAACCGTTGGAGCTGACTGGATACAGGATGACTGGAGCGTTGTCGTTCTGGTCCAGGATGAACACGTTCACTGTCACGTTGCTGCTCAGGGACGGAGTCCCAGAATCTGAGGCCACAACTTGGAACTGGAACGTCTTCAGCGTTTCAAAGTCAAAACTTTTCAGCGCTACAACAATTCTCCATTTTCAGCGTTTATGTTGAGAAACGACGTCAGTTTATTATTTTTTCCATTATCCCTTAAAATATAATATGAAATAAGCGCATTATCACCATCATCCTGATCAATCGCTTTTACTGAAAATATAGAGGCTCCTGGACTATTGTTCTCTGTAATGTAAAATGTGTAGGGACTTGATAAAAAATCCGGCACGTTGTCATTTACATCAGATACAGCGACTCTCATAGTCTTCTCAGTTAAAAATGGTGGGTCACCAGCATCTTTTGCGCTAATGGTAAATTCATATTGAGGAATAAATTCTCTATCAAGATGTGACTTTGTCACAACTGCATACATATTTTCTTGTAGGGATGGAGTTAAAGAAAAAGGGACTTCTTCTTTGATTGTGCAGATTACTTTACCGTTTATCCCTGAGTCCAAATCCTTTACACTGATAAGAGCGACTGTAGTTCCTATCTTTGAATCTTCCCTTATTAAGCTAGAAAATGACGTCACTTCTATTTCAGGTGGATTGTCGTTGACATCAGCGACACTTATCATAACACTTTTGTCTCTTGTAAGAGGAACTGGTCCCTTATCAGAAGCCTGAATGTCAATTTCATAAACTTTGCTTTTCTCATAATCTATCTGACCTGTCACTTTAATTTCACCTGTGTTTTCATCTATACTAAAAAGCTCCTTTAACTTTGAGTCTACTTCGTTGCCAAATGAATATATAATTTCACTGTTAGCACCCTGATCCAAATCCGTAGCATTCACTTGAATTACTACAGTACCAGTCGGAATGTTTTCATCAATTGTAGTAGAATAAGTCTCTTTGGTGAACACCGGAGAATTGTCATTAACATCAAGAACCTCCACTATAATTTCAACATCTCCAGACTTGGCTGGCTTGCCTCCATCCACCGCGGTTAGACGCAGCTTGTGTCTACCAGCCATTTCTCTGTCCAGCTGCTTCTGCAGGACTAAAAATGGCACCTTACGATCCTCGCCTCGGTCTTTGACTTCTATCCTGAAATGCTCGTTATGGCTGATCTTGTACTGCTGAATGGTGAACTGGCCCACATCAGGATCGCGGGCTGCCTGCAGCTGAAACCTGGCCCCCGGTAGAGCCGACTCGGAAATTTCAATCCTTTTCTCCTTCTCTGGAAAAACGGGCGAGTGATCGTTCACATCGAGGATTTCCACTGACACGTAGTGGATCTCAAGGGGGTTTTCTAGCACCGTTTTTAGATTGATTAAGCAAGGACTGATCCGCTCGCACGCCTCTTCTCTGTCGATTTTCCTTTTCACATAAAGGATGCCGTCGTTTTCGTTTACCTGAAACAGGGGCTCGGTTGAGCCGGCCACAATGCGATATCCCCTGTCTTTCAGCACGGTCTTATCCAGTCCCAGATCCTTAGCAATATTTCCGACAAAAGTTCCGTCTTGAACCTCCTCGGATATAGAGTATCTGAGCTGTGCAAAACCTCCGCTCAATAATTCGCTTAAGGCAAATAAAAGCGCGAAGCAAAAACGTCGCACCCTCCGCGCGTTTCCTCTTCTTTGTTCCATGACAACAACAATAAAAAATAAATTAAAAAAAACATGAAAGTGCGGTAAAAACGTCGTATTTTGAAATATATTTAACGCTCCTGGAACGTGTGAAATCTAGACATTATAGAGAGAATGTGTAAATAGATCGAATATCCTTTGCTGTAAGCCGTGACCAAACGCACGGATTGCTCTTCGGGTAAATATGAGGGATGTGTTCGGGGATGTTATGTGGTTCAAGCTCCGTGGATGCCCTGAACATCACTGACACCAAGCGTCTAAGCATATATTTTATGTAAATTGCCGTGAATTATTTTCCCTTCAGGATAAACTATATTTTTTAGTAGCTTGTGATGAGAAAAAATCTTGCAAAAACACGTTTTTGTTGAAGAGGAATTAATATAAATGCAATATTGATTATTTGCATTTGATATTTTGCATTTAACGTGAAAGAAAATTAATGAGATACAATTATACATGTTTTAAATACTGCGTGACAAAAGTTGCATGCTTACAAGTATGAGTTCTAAACTGTTTAACAGAAAGTCATGTAAGATGATTTAGAAACCAAACTATGAAACAAGGCAGCACTTTTGACCTAAATAAACAATTATGTTCAGCTGGGAACTTTTCAAGGTTAATTTGTTGATCTTACCTCCTCAGACGTCCTCCTCCTGTCAGGGAGCACTAGTGTGTTTGCATGACTTCCAGGTACTATAGTAGATCCTATGCTCATCCTGGGTCCAACCAACATGTACCGTTTGTCTCCAGATCTGTACTGGATGCTGTGACACAGGGTCCCATCATAATTAGTCTCTTGGAGATATTTAGAAGTATAGTCTGGGGATTTGGAGCACTGCATTGCTATCAGCACGATGATGCTGATGATGAAAAGAACTGAAACTGAGCCCAGAGTGATCATCAGGTAAAAAGTCACATTAGTATCCTCATCATCCTTTGCTGCACTTTTAACATCAGAAGCTGCAAAAGCCTCTTTGGGCTCTACCAGCTTGACAATCACAGTAGCTGTTGCTGAGAGGGAAACGTTGCCGTTGTCTTTGACCAGGATGAGCAGTTTATGCTCAGCCTCGTCTGTCTCTGTGAATGAGCGAAGGGTTCTGATCTGTCCTGTGTAGCGGTCCAAACCAAAGAGGCTGTGGTCAGTAACTTCCTGCAGGGAAAACAGCAACCAGCCGTTATATCCTATATCAGCGTCATAGGCTCTGACTTTGGTCACCAAGTGTCCTGCGTTCACATTGCGGGGAATCTCCTCCACACCTTCAGCAGAACCGTTGGAGCTGACTGGATACAGGATGACTGGAGCGTTGTCGTTCTGGTCCAGGATGAACACGTTCACTGTCACGTTGCTGCTCAGGGACGGAGTCCCAGAATCTGAGGCAACAACTTGGAACCTGAAAGTTTTCAGGGTTTCAAAGTCAAAACTTTTCAGAGCCACGATATCTCCATTTTCAAGGTTAACATTCAGAAAAGATGTCAGCATATTTGTTGCTTCTCTATCTTTTGAAATTGTATATGAAATTATTGCATGACT